>NW_026893772.1:0-300000 GCF_032452875.1 Bos javanicus
AATGCACTGATCACGTGGCTGATCACACACCTGATCACGCATGCCATCATGCACTGATCACGTGAACTCATGCACTGATCACGTGGCTGATCATACACTGATCACGTAACTCATCATGCACACATCACGTGGCTGATCATGCACTGCTCACGCGGTCGGTCATGGAATGATCACTAAGCTACCATATACTGGTCACGTGACTGATCATGCACAGATCACGTAAATGATCATGCACTGTTCACGTGACTGATCATGTACTGATCACGTGACTGATAATGCACTGATCACGGGGCTATCATGCTCTGCTCACGTGGCTGATCATGCAACGATCACGTAGCAACCATGTAGTGGTCTCGTGACTGATCATGCACTGATCATGCAATTGATCCTGCACTGATCACGTGGCTCATCACGCACTGATCCGGTGGCTGATCACACGACTATGCACGCTGGTCATGTACAGATCCCGCTGACTAATCATGAAGTGATCACGTGGTCATCCGCACATCACGGATATCATGCACTGATCACGTGGCTGATCATACACGTATCATCGACTGACTGATCTGCGCACTGATCACGTGGCTATCATGCACTGCTCACGTGGCTGATCATGCGATGATCACGCAACTACCATGTACTGGTCACATGACTGGTCATGCACTGATCACGTGACTGATCATGCAGTGATCACGTGGCTGTCATGCACTACTCACGTGGCTGATCATGCAATGATCATGTAGCTACCATGTACAGGTCACGTGAATGATCATACACCCATCAGGTGACTGACCATGCACTGATCACGTGGCTATCATGCACTGATCACTAGACTGATCATGCACTGATCACGTCTATATCATGCACTGATCACATGACTGCCCATGCACTGGTCACGTGGATGATCATACACTAATCATGTGACAGATCATGCACTGATCACGTGGCTGATCATGCACTGACACTGTGACTGAGCATGGACTGATCACATGACTATCGTGTAGTGATCACGTGACTTAATGGCGCTGATCATGTGACTGATCATGCACTGATCATGTTTGCTATCATACACTGATCATGTGCCTCTGGAGGCAATAAACAAAGAGCTGAGTAGGCACGAATCAGTCAGCAGGCAATAATCATGGAACTCAGCTGTGAGGAATCATGCTGCTCAGCTGGCAATAATCAAGCAGCTGAGCAGGCAGGAATTACGCAGCACAGCTGACAATTGTCAAGCAGATGACAGGCAGGAATCGTGCAGCTCAGCTGGCAATTGTCAAGCAGATGAGCAGACAGTAATCACGCAGCTCAGCAGGCCCAGATCACGTGACTGAGCATGCACTGTTCACGTGGCTGATCATACACTGATCACGTGATTGATCATGCACTGATCACTTGGATATCATGCACTGATCACGTGGCTGATCATACACTGTTCACGTGTCTGACCATGCACTGATCACGTGGCTGATCATACACTGCTCACGTAACTGATAATGCACTTATCACGTGGCTATCATGCACTGAATACGTGGCTGAACATGCACTGTTCACGTGGCTGATCACACACCTGTCACGTGACATATCATGCACTGATCACCTGGAACTCATGCACTGATCACGTGGCTGATCATACTCTGCTCACCAAACTCATCATGCACACATCACGTGGCTATCATGCACTGCTCACGTGGTTCGTCATGGAATGATCACGGCTACCATATACTGGTCACGTGACTGATCATGCACAGATCACGTAAATGATCATGCACTGTTCACGTGACTGATCATGTACTGATCACGTGACTGATAATGCACTGATCACGTGGCTATCATGCTCTGCTCACGTGGCTGATCATGCAACGATCACGTAGCAACCATGTAGTGGTCTCGTGACTGATCATGCACTGATCATGTAATTGATCCTGCACTGATCACGTGGCTCATCACGCACTGATCCGGTGGCTGATCACACACGTATCACGTGACTGGTCATGTACAGATCCCGTGACTAATCATGAAGTGATCACGTGGCTGATCCTGCACTGATCACGTGGATATCATGCACTGATCACGTGGCTGATCACACACGTATCACCTGACTGATCATGCACTGATCACGTGGCTATCATGCACTGCTCACATGGCTGACCATGCGATGATCACGCAACTACCATGTACTGGTCACATGACTGATCATGCACTGATCACGTGACTGATCATGCAGTGATCACGTGGCTGTCATGCACTACTCACGTGGCTGATCATGCAATGATCATGTAGCTACCATGTACAGGTCACGTGAATGATCATACACCCATCAGGTGACTGACCATGCACTGATCACGTGGCTATCATGCACTGATCACTAGACTGATCATGCACTGATCACGTCTATATCATGCACTGATCACATGACTGCCCATGCACTGGTCACGTGGATGATCATACACTAATCATGTGACAGATCCTGCACTGATCACGTGGCTGATCATGCACTGACACTGTGACTGAGCATGGACTGATCACATGACTATCGTGTAGTGATCACGTGACTTAATGGCGCTGATCATGTGACTGATCATGCACTGATCATGTTTGCTATCATACACTGATCATGTGCCTCTGGAGGCAATAAACAAAGAGCTGAGTAGGCACGAATCAGTCAGCAGGCAATAATCATGGAACTCAGCTGTGAGGAATCATGCTGCTCAGCTGGCAATAATCAAGCAGCTGAGCAGGCAGGAATTACGCAGCACAGCTGACAATTGTCAAGCAGATGACAGGCAGGAATCGTGCAGCTCAGCTGGCAATTGTCAAGCAGATGAGCAGACAGTAATCACGCAGCTCAGCAGGCCCAGATCACGTGACTGAGCATGCACTGTTCACGTGGCTGATCATACACTGATCACGTGATTGATCATGCACTGATCACTTGGATATCATGCACTGATCACGTGGCTGATCATACACTGTTCACGTGTCTGACCATGCACTGATCACGTGGCTGATCATACACTGCTCACGTAACTGATAATGCACTTATCACGTGGCTATCATGCACTGAATACGTGGCTGAACATGCACTGTTCACGTGGCTGATCACACACCTGTCACGTGACATATCATGCACTGATCACCTGGAACTCATGCACTGATCACGTGGCTGATCATACTCTGCTCACGAAACTCATCATGCACACATCACGTGGCTATCATGCACTGCTCACGTGGTTCGTCATGGAATGATCACGAAGCTACCATACACTGGTCACGTGACTGATCATGCACAGATCACGTAAATGATCATGCACTGTTCACGTGACTGATCATGTACTGATCACGTGACTGATAATGCACTGATCACGTGGCTATCATGCTCTGCTCACGTGGCTGATCATGCAACGATCACGTAGCAACCATGTAGTGGTCTCGTGACTGATCATGCACTGATCATGTAATTGATCCTGCACTGATCACGTGGCTCATCACGCACTGATCCGGTGGCTGATCACACACGTATCACGTGACTGGTCATGTGCAGATCCCGTGACTAATCATGAAGTGATCACGTGGCTATCCTGCACTGATCACGTGGATATCATGCACTGATCACGTGGCTGATCACACACGTATCACCTGACTGATCATGCACTGATCACGTGGCTATCATGCACTGCTCACGTGGCTGATCATGCGATGATCACGCAACTACCATGTACTGGTCACATGACTGGTCATGCACTGATCACGTGACTGATCATGCAGTGATCACGTGGCTGTCATGCACTACTCACGTGGCTGATCATGCAATGATCATGTAGCTACCATGTACAGGTCACGTGAATGATCATACACCCATCAGGTGACTGACCATGCACTGATCACGTGGCTATCATGCACTGATCACTAGACTGATCATGCACTGATCACGTCTATATCATGCACTGATCACATGACTGCCCATGCACTGGTCACGTGGATGATCATACACTAATCATGTGACAGATCATGCACTGATCACGTGGCTGATCATGCACTGACACTGTGACTGAGCATGGACTGATCACATGACTATCGTGTAGTGATCACGTGACTTAATGGCGCTGATCATGTGACTGATCATGCACTGATCATGTTTGCTATCATACACTGATCATGTGCCTCTGGAGGCAATAAACAAAGAGCTGAGTAGGCACGAATCAGTCAGCAGGCAATAATCATGGAACTCAGCTGTGAGGAATCATGCTGCTCAGCTGGCAATAATCAAGCAGCTGAGCAGGCAGGAATTACGCAGCACAGCTGACAATTGTCAAGCAGATGACAGGCAGGAATCGTGCAGCTCAGCTGGCAATTGTCAAGCAGATGAGCAGACAGTAATCACGCAGCTCAGCAGGCCCAGATCACGTGACTGAGCATGCACTGTTCACGTGGCTGATCATACACTGATCACGTGATTGATCATGCACTGATCACTTGGATATCATGCACTGATCACGTGGCTGATCATACACTGTTCACGTGTCTGACCATGCACTGATCACGTGGCTGATCATACACTGCTCACGTAACTGATAATGCACTTATCACGTGGCTATCATGCACTGAATACGTGGCTGAACATGCACTGTTCACGTGGCTGATCACACACCTGTCACGTGACATATCATGCACTGATCACCTGAACTCATGCACTGATCACGTGGCTGATCATACTCTGCTCACCAAACTCATCATGCACACATCACGTGGCTATCATGCACTGCTCACGTGGTTCGTCATGGAATGATCACGGCTGACCATATACTGGTCACGTGACTGATCATGCACAGATCACGTAAATGATCATGCACTGTTCACGTGACTGATCATGTACTGATCACGTGACTGATAATGCACTGATCACGTGGCTATCATGCTCTGCTCACGTGGCTGATCATGCAACGATCACGTCGCAACCATGTAGTGGTCTCGTGACTGATCATGCACTGATCATGTAATTGATCCTGCACTGATCACGTGGCTCATCACGCACTGATCCGGTGGCTGATCACACACGTATCACGTGACTGGTCATGTACAGATCCCGTGACTAATCATGAAGTGATCACGTGGCTATCCTGCACTGATCACGTGGATATCATGCACTGATCACGTGGCTGATCACACACGTATCACCTGACTGATCATGCACTGATCACGTGGCTATCATGCACTGCTCACGTGGCTGATCATGCGATGATCACGCAACTACCATGTACTGGTCACATGACTGGTCATGCACTGATCACGTGACTGATCATGCAGTGATCACGTGGCTGTCATGCACTACTCACGTGGCTGATCATGCAATGATCATGTAGCTACCATGTACAGGTCACGTGAATGATCATACACCCATCAGGTGACTGACCATGCACTGATCACGTGGCTATCATGCACTGATCACTAGACTGATCATGCACTGATCACGTCTATATCATGCACTGATCACATGACTGCCCATGCACTGGTCACGTGGATGATCATACACTAATCATGTGACAGATCATGCACTGATCACGTGGCTGATCATGCACTGACACTGTGACTGAGCATGGACTGATCACATGACTATCGTGTAGTGATCACGTGACTTAATGGCGCTGATCATGTGACTGATCATGCACTGATCATGTTTGCTATCATACACTGATCATGTGCCTCTGGAGGCAATAAACAAAGAGCTGAGTAGGCACGAATCAGTCAGCAGGCAATAATCATGGAACTCAGCTGTGAGGAATCATGCTGCTCAGCTGGCAATAATCAAGCAGCTGAGCAGGCAGGAATTACGCAGCACAGCTGACAATTGTCAAGCAGATGACAGGCAGGAATCGTGCAGCTCAGCTGGCAATTGTCAAGCAGATGAGCAGACAGTAATCACGCAGCTCAGCAGGCCCAGATCACGTGACTGAGCATGCACTGTTCACGTGGCTGATCATACACTGATCACGTGATTGATCATGCACTGATCACTTGGATATCATGCACTGATCACGTGGCTGATCATACACTGTTCACGTGTCTGACCATGCACTGATCACGTGGCTGATCATACACTGCTCACGTAACTGATAATGCACTTATCACGTGGCTATCATGCACTGAATACGTGGCTGAACATGCACTGTTCACGTGGCTGATCACACACCTGTCACGTGACATATCATGCACTGATCACCTGGAACTCATGCACTGATCACGTGGCTGATCATACTCTGCTCACGAAACTCATCATGCACACATCACGTGGCTATCATGCACTGCTCACGTGGTTCGTCATGGAATGATCACGAAGCTACCATATACTGGTCACGTGACTGATCATGCACAGATCACGTAAATGATCATGCACTGTTCACGTGACTGATCATGTACTGATCACGTGACTGATAATGCACTGATCACGTGGCTATCATGCTCTGCTCACGTGGCTGATCATGCAACGATCACGTAGCAACCATGTAGTGGTCTCGTGACTGATCATGCACTGATCATGTAATTGATCCTGCACTGATCACGTGGCTCATCACGCACTGATCCGGTGGCTGATCACACACGTATCACGTGACTGGTCATGTACAGATCCCGTGACTAATCATGAAGTGATCACGTGGCTATCCTGCACTGATCACGTGGATATCATGCACTGATCACGTGGCTGATCACACACGTATCACCTGACTGATCATGCACTGATCACGTGGCTATCATGCACTGCTCACGTGGCTGATCATGCGATGATCACGCAACTACCATGTACTGGTCACATGACTGATCATGCACTGATCACGTGACTGATCATGCAGTGATCACGTGGCTGTCATGCACTACTCACGTGGCTGATCATGCAATGATCATGTAGCTACCATGTACAGGTCACGTGAATGATCATACACCCATCAGGTGACTGACCATGCACTGATCACGTGGCTATCATGCACTGATCACTAGACTGATCATGCACTGATCACGTCTATATCATGCACTGATCACATGACTGCCCATGCACTGGTCACGTGGATGATCATACACTAATCATGTGACAGATCATGCACTGATCACGTGGCTGATCATGCACTGACACTGTGACTGAGCATGGACTGATCACATGACTATCGTGTAGTGATCACGTGACTTAATGGCGCTGATCATGTGACTGATCATGCACTGATCATGTTTGCTATCATACACTGATCATGTGCCTCTGGAGGCAATAAACAAAGAGCTGAGTAGGCACGAATCAGTCAGCAGGCAATAATCATGGAACTCAGCTGTGAGGAATCATGCTGCTCAGCTGGCAATAATCAAGCAGCTGAGCAGGCAGGAATTACGCAGCACAGCTGACAATTGTCAAGCAGATGACAGGCAGGAATCGTGCAGCTCAGCTGGCAATTGTCAAGCAGATGAGCAGACAGTAATCACGCAGCTCAGCAGGCCCAGATCACGTGACTGAGCATGCACTGTTCACGTGGCTGATCATACACTGATCACGTGATTGATCATGCACTGATCACTTGGATATCATGCACTGATCACGTGGCTGATCATACACTGTTCACGTGTCTGACCATGCACTGATCACGTGGCTGATCATACACTGCTCACGTAACTGATAATGCACTTATCACGTGGCTATCATGCACTGAATACGTGGCTGAACATGCACTGTTCACGTGGCTGATCACACACCTGTCACGTGACATATCATGCACTGATCACCTGGAACTCATGCACTGATCACGTGGCTGATCATACTCTGCTCACCAAACTCATCATGCACACATCACGTGGCTATCATGCACTGCTCACGTGGTTCGTCATGGAATGATCACGAAGCTACGATATACTGGTCACGTGACTGATCATGCACAGATCACGTAAATGATCATGCACTGTTCACGTGACTGATCATGTACTGATCACGTGACTGATAATGCACTGATCACGTGGCTATCATGCTCTGCTCACGTGGCTGATCATGCAACGATCACGTCGCAACCATGTAGTGGTCTCGTGACTGATCATGCACTGATCATGTAATTGATCCTGCACTGATCACGTGGCTCATCACGCACTGATCCGGTGGCTGATCACACACGTATCACGTGACTGGTCATGCACAGATCCCGTGACTAATCATGAAGTGATCACGTGGCTATCCTGCACTGATCACGTGGATATCATGCACTGATCACGTGGCTGATCACACACGTATCACCTGACTGATCATGCACTGATCACGTGGCTATCATGCACTGCTCACGTGGCTGATCATGCGATGATCACGCAACTACCATGTACTGGTCACATGACTGGTCATGCACTGATCACGTGACTGATCATGCAGTGATCACGTGGCTGTCATGCACTACTCACGTGGCTGATCATGCAATGATCATGTAGCTACCATGTACAGGTCACGTGAATGATCATACACCCATCAGGTGACTGACCATGCACTGATCACGTGGCTATCATGCACTGATCACTAGACTGATCATGCACTGATCACGTCTATATCATGCACTGATCACATGACTGCCCATGCACTGGTCACGTGGATGATCATACACTAATCATGTGACAGATCATGCACTGATCACGTGGCTGATCATGCACTGACACTGTGACTGAGCATGGACTGATCACATGACTATCGTGTAGTGATCACGTGACTTAATGGCGCTGATCATGTGACTGATCATGCACTGATCATGTTTGCTATCATACACTGATCATGTGCCTCTGGAGGCAATAAACAAAGAGCTGAGTAGGCACGAATCAGTCAGCAGGCAATAATCATGGAACTCAGCTGTGAGGAATCATGCTGCTCAGCTGGCAATAATCAAGCAGCTGAGCAGGCAGGAATTACGCAGCACAGCTGACAATTGTCAAGCAGATGACAGGCAGGAATCGTGCAGCTCAGCTGGCAATTGTCAAGCAGATGAGCAGACAGTAATCACGCAGCTCAGCAGGCCCAGATCACGTGACTGAGCATGCACTGTTCACGTGGCTGATCATACACTGATCACGTGATTGATCATGCACTGATCACTTGGATATCATGCACTGATCACGTGGCTGATCATACACTGTTCACGTGTCTGACCATGCACTGATCACGTGGCTGATCATACACTGCTCACGTAACTGATAATGCACTTATCACGTGGCTATCATGCACTGAATACGTGGCTGAACATGCACTGTTCACGTGGCTGATCACACACCTGTCACGTGACATATCATGCACTGATCACCTGGAACTCATGCACTGATCACGTGGCTGATCATACTCTGCTCACCAAACTCATCATGCACACATCACGTGGCTATCATGCACTGCTCACGTGGTTCGTCATGGAATGATCACGAAGCTACCATATACTGGTCACGTGACTGATCATGCACAGATCACGTAAATGATCATGCACTGTTCACGTGACTGATCATGTACTGATCACGTGACTGATAATGCACTGATCACGTGGCTATCATGCTCTGCTCACGTGGCTGATCATGCAACGATCACTTAGCAACCATGTAGTGGTCTCGTGACTGATCATGCACTGATCATGTAATTGATCCTGCACTGATCACGTGGCTCATCACGCACTGATCCGGTGGCTGATCACACACGTATCACGTGACTGGTCATGTGCAGATCCCGTGACTAATCATGAAGTGATCACGTGGCTATCCTGCACTGATCACGTGGATATCATGCACTGATCACGTGGCTGATCACACACGTATCACCTGACTGATCATGCACTGATCACGTGGCTATCATGCACTGCTCACGTGGCTGATCATGCGATGATCACGCAACTACCATGTACTGGTCACATGACTGATCATGCACTGATCACGTGACTGATCATGCAGTGATCACGTGGCTGTCATGCACTACTCACGTGGCTGATCATGCAATGATCATGTAGCTACCATGTACAGGTCACGTGAATGATCATACACCCATCAGGTGACTGACCATGCACTGATCACGTGGCTATCATGCACTGATCACTAGACTGATCATGCACTGATCACGTCTATATCATGCACTGATCACATGACTGCCCATGCACTGGTCACGTGGATGATCATACACTAATCATGTGACAGATCATGCACTGATCACGTGGCTGATCATGCACTGACACTGTGACTGAGCATGGACTGATCACATGACTATCGTGTAGTGATCACGTGACTTAATGGCGCTGATCATGTGACTGATCATGCACTGATCATGTTTGCTATCATACACTGATCATGTGCCTCTGGAGGCAATAAACAAAGAGCTGAGTAGGCACGAATCAGTCAGCAGGCAATAATCATGGAACTCAGCTGTGAGGAATCATGCTGCTCAGCTGGCAATAATCAAGCAGCTGAGCAGGCAGGAATTACGCAGCACAGCTGACAATTGTCAAGCAGATGACAGGCAGGAATCGTGCAGCTCAGCTGGCAATTGTCAAGCAGATGAGCAGACAGTAATCACGCAGCTCAGCAGGCCCAGATCACGTGACTGAGCATGCACTGTTCACGTGGCTGATCATACACTGATCACGTGATTGATCATGCACTGATCACTTGGATATCATGCACTGATCACGTGGCTGATCATACACTGTTCACGTGTCTGACCATGCACTGATCACGTGGCTGATCATACACTGCTCACGTAACTGATAATGCACTGATCACGTGGCTATCATGCACTGAATACGTGGCTGAACATGCACTGTTCACGTGGCTGATCACACACCTGTCACGTGACATATCATGCACTGATCACCTGGAACTCATGCACTGATCACGTGGCTGATCATACTCTGCTCACGAAACTCATCATGCACACATCACGTGGCTATCATGCACTGCTCACGTGGTTCGTCATGGAATGATCACGAAGCTACCATATACTGGTCACGTGACTGATCATGCACAGATCACGTAAATGATCATGCACTGTTCACGTGACTGATCATGTACTGATCACGTGACTGATCATGCACTGATCACGTGGCTATCATGCTCTGCTCACGTGGCTGATCATGCAACGATCACGTAGCAACCATGTAGTGGTCTCGTGACTGATCATGCACTGATCATGTAATTGATCCTGCACTGATCACGTGGCTCATCATGCACTGATCCGGTGGCTGATCACACACGTATCACGTGACTGGTCATGCACAGATCCCGTGACTAATCATGCACTGATCACGTGGCTATCATGCACTGATCACGTGGATATCATGCACTGATCACGTGGCTGATCACACACGTATCACCTGACTGATCATGCACTGATCACGTGGCTATCATGCACTGCTCACGTGGCTGATCATGCGATGATCACGCAACTACCATGTACTGGTCACATGACTGGTCATGCACTGATCACGTGACTGATCATGCAGTGATCACGTGGCTGTCATGCACTACTCACGTGGCTGATCATGCAATGATCATGTAGCTACCATGTACAGGTCACGTGAATGATCATACACCCATCAGGTGACTGACCATGCACTGATCACGTGGCTATCATGCACTGATCACTAGACTGATCATGCACTGATCACGTCTATATCATGCACTGATCACATGACTGCCCATGCACTGGTCACGTGGATGATCATACACTAATCATGTGACAGATCATGCACTGATCACGTGGCTGATCATGCACTGACACTGTGACTGAGCATGGACTGATCACATGACTATCGTGTAGTGATCACGTGACTTAATGGCGCTGATCATGTGACTGATCATGCACTGATCATGTTTGCTATCATACACTGATCATGTGCCTCTGGAGGCAATAAACAAAGAGCTGAGTAGGCACGAATCAGTCAGCAGGCAATAATCATGGAACTCAGCTGTGAGGAATCATGCTGCTCAGCTGGCAATAATCAAGCAGCTGAGCAGGCAGGAATTACGCAGCACAGCTGGCAATTGTCAAGCAGATGACAGGCAGGAATCGTGCAGCTCAGCTGGCAATTGTCAAGCAGATGAGCAGACAGTAATCACGCAGCTCAGCAGGCCCAGATCACGTGACTGAGCATGCACTGTTCACGTGGCTGATCATACACTGATCACGTGATTGATCATGCACTGATCACTTGGATATCATGCACTGATCACGTGGCTGATCATACACTGTTCACGTGTCTGACCATGCACTGATCACGTGGCTGATCATACACTGCTCACGTAACTGATAATGCACTTATCACGTGGCTATCATGCACTGATACGTGGCTGAACATGCACTGTTCACGTGGCTGATCACACACCTGTCACGTGACATATCATGCACTGATCACCTGGAACTCATGCACTGATCACGTGGCTGATCATACTCTGCTCACCAAACTCATCATGCACACATCACGTGGCTATCATGCACTGCTCACGTGGTTCGTCATGGAATGATCACGAAGCTACCATATACTGGTCACGTGACTGATCATGCACAGATCACGTAAATGATCATGCACTGATCACGTGACTGATCATGTACTGATCACGTGACTGATAATGCACTGATCACGTGGCTATCATGCTCTGCTCACGTGGCTGATCATGCAACGATCACGTAGCAACCATGTAGTGGTCTCGTGACTGATCATGCACTGATCATGTAATTGATCCTGCACTGATCACGTGGCTCATCATGCACTGATCCGGTGGCTGATCACACACGTATCACGTGACTGGTCATGTGCAGATCCCGTGACTTATCATGAAGTGATCACGTGGCTATCATGCACTGATCACGTGGATATCATGCACTGATCACGTGGCTGATCACACACGTATCACCTGACTGATCATGCACTGATCACGTGGCTATCATGCACTGCTCACGTGGCTGATCATGCGATGATCACGCAACTACCATGTACTGGTCACATGACTGATCATGCACTGATCACGTGACTGATCATGCAGTGATCACGTGGCTGTCATGCACTACTCACGTGGCTGATCATGCAATGATCATGTAGCTACCATGTACAGGTCACGTGAATGATCATACACCCATCAGGTGACTGATCATGCACTGATCACGTGGCTATCATGCACTGATCACTAGACTGATCATGCACTGATCACGTCTATATCATGCACTGATCACATGACTGCCCATGCACTGGTCACGTGGATGATCATACACTAATCATGTGACAGATCATGCACTGATCACGTGGCTGATCATGCACTGACACTGTGACTGAGCATGGACTGATCACATGACTATCGTGTAGTGATCACGTGACTTAATGGCGCTGATCATGTGACTGATCATGCACTGATCATGTTTGCTATCATACACTGATCATGTGCCTCTGGAGGCAATAAACAAAGAGCTGAGTAGGCACGAATCAGTCAGCAGGCAATAATCATGGAACTCAGCTGTGAGGAATCATGCTGCTCAGCTGGCAATAATCAAGCAGCTGAGCAGGCAGGAATTACGCAGCACAGCTGACAATTGTCAAGCAGATGACAGGCAGGAATCGTGCAGCTCAGCTGGCAATTGTCAAGCAGATGAGCAGACAGTAATCACGCAGCTCAGCAGGCCCAGATCACGTGACTGAGCATGCACTGTTCACGTGGCTGATCATACACTGATCACGTGATTGATCATGCACTGATCACTTGGATATCATGCACTGATCACGTGGCTGATCATACACTGTTCACGTGTCTGACCATGCACTGATCACGTGGCTGATCATACACGGCTCACGTAACTGATAATGCACTTATCACGTGGCTATCATGCACTGATACGTGGCTGAACATGCACTGTTCACGTGGCTGATCACACACCTGTCACGTGACATATCATGCACTGATCACCTGGAACTCATGCACTGATCACGTGGCTGATCATACTCTGCTCACGAAACTCATCATGCACACATCACGTGGCTATCATGCACTGCTCACGTGGTTCGTCATGGAATGATCACGTAGCTACCATATACTGGTCACGTGACTGATCATGCACAGATCACGTAAATGATCATGCACTGTTCACGTGACTGATCATGTACTGATCACGTGACTGATCATGCACTGATCACGTGGCTATCATGCTCTGCTCACGTGGCTGATCATGCAACGATCACGTAGCAACCATGTAGTGGTCTCCTGACTGATCATGCACTGATCATGTAATTGATCCTGCACTGATCACGTGGCTCATCACGCACTGATCCGGTGGCTGATCACACACGTATCACGTGACTGGTCATGTGCAGATCCCGTGACTAATCATGAAGTGATCACGTGGCTATCCTGCACTGATCACGTGGATATCATGCACTGATCACGTGGCTGATCACACACGTATCACCTGACTGATCATGCACTGATCACGTGGCTATCATGCACTGCTCACGTGGCTGATCATGCGATGATCACGCAACTACCATGTACTGGTCACATGACTGATCATGCACTGATCACGTGACTGATCATGCAGTGATCACGTGGCTGTCATGCACTACTCACGTGGCTGATCATGCAATGATCATGTAGCTACCATGTACAGGTCACGTGAATGAGCATACACCCATCAGGTGACTGACCATGCACTGATCACGTGGCTATCATGCACTGATCACTAGACTGATCATGCACTGATCACGTCTATATCATGCACTGATCACATGACTGCCCATGCACTGGTCACGTGGATGATCATACACTAATCATGTGACAGATCATGCACTGATCACGTGGCTGATCATGCACTGACACTGTGACTGAGCATGGACTGATCACATGACTATCGTGTAGTGATCACGTGACTTAATGGCGCTGATCATGTGACTGATCATGCACTGATCATGTTTGCTATCATACACTGATCATGTGCCTCTGGAGGCAATAAACAAAGAGCTGAGTAGGCACGAATCAGTCAGCAGGCAATAATCATGGAACTCAGCTGTGAGGAATCATGCTGCTCAGCTGGCAATAATCAAGCAGCTGAGCAGGCAGGAATTACGCAGCACAGCTGACAATTGTCAAGCAGATGACAGGCAGGAATCGTGCAGCTCACCTGGCAATTGTCAAGCAGATGAGCAGACAGTAATCACGCAGCTCAGCAGGCCCAGATCACGTGACTGAGCATGCACTGTTCACGTGGCTGATCATACACTGATCACGTGATTGATCATGCACTGATCACTTGGATATCATGCACTGATCGCGTGGCTGATCATACACTGTTCACGTGTCTGACCATGCACTGATCACGTGGCTGATCATACACGGCTCACGTAACTGATAATGCACTTATCACGTGGCTATCATGCACTGAATACGTGGCTGAACATGCACTGTTCACGTGGCTGATCACACACCTGTCACGTGACATATCATGCACTGATCACCTGGAACTCATGCACTGATCACGTGGCTGATCATACTCTGCTCACGAAACTCATCATGCACACATCACGTGGCTATCATGCACTGCTCACGTGGTTCGTCATGGAATGATCACGAAGCTACCATATACTGGTCACGTGACTGATCATGCACAGATCACGTAAATGATCATGCACTGTTCACGTGACTGATCATGTACTGATCACGTGACTGATAATGCACTGATCATGTGGCTATCATGCTCTGCTCACGTGGCTGATCATGCAACGATCACGTAGCAACTATGTAGTGGTCTCCTGACTGATCATGCACTGATCATGTAATTGATCCTGCACTGATCACGTGGCTCATCACGCACTGATCCGGTGGCTGATCACCCACGTATCACGTGACTGGTCATGTGCAGATCCCGTGACTAATCATGAAGTGATCACGTGGCTATCCTGCACTGATCACGTGGATATCATGCACTGATCACGTGGCTGATCACACACGTATCACCTGACTGATCATGCACTGATCACGTGGCTATCATGCACTGCTCACGTGGCTGATCATGCGATGATCACGCAACTACCATGTACTGGTCACATGACTGATCATGCACTGATCACGTGACTGATCATGCAGTGATCACGTGGCTGTCATGCACTACTCACGTGGCTGATCATGCAATGATCATGTAGCTACCATGTACAGGTCACGTGAATGATCATACACCCATCAGGTGACTGACCATGCACTGATCACGTGGCTATCATGCACTGATCACTAGACTGATCATGCACTGATCACGTCTATATCATGCACTGATCACATGACTGCCCATGCACTGGTCACGTGGATGATCATACACTAATCATGTGACAGATCATGCACTGATCACGTGGCTGATCATGCACTGACACTGTGACTGAGCATGGACTGATCACATGACTATCGTGTAGTGATCACGTGACTTAATGGCGCTGATCATGTGACTGATCATGCACTGATCATGTTTGCTATCATACACTGATCATGTGCCTCTGGAGGCAATAAACAAAGAGCTGAGTAGGCACGAATCAGTCAGCAGGCAATAATCATGGAACTCAGCTGTGAGGAATCATGCTGCTCAGCTGGCAATAATCAAGCAGCTGAGCAGGCAGGAATTACGCAGCACAGCTGACAATTGTCAAGCAGATGACAGGCAGGAATCGTGCAGCTCAGCTGGCAATTGTCAAGCAGATGAGCAGACAGTAATCACGCAGCTCAGCAGGCCCAGATCACGTGACTTAGCATGCACTGTTCACGTGGCTGATCATACACTGATCACGTGATTGATCATGCACTGATCACTTGGATATCATGCACTGATCACGTGGCTGATCATACACTGTTCATGTGTCTGACCATGCACTGATCACGTGGCTGATCATACACTGCTCACGTAACTGATAATGCACTGATCACGTGGCTATCATGCACTGAATACGTGGCTGAACATGCACTGTTCACGTGGCTGATCACACACCTGTCACGTGACATATCATGCACTGATCACCTGGAACTCATGCACTGATCACGTGGCTGATCATACTCTGCTCACGAAACTCATCATGCACACATCACGTGGCTATCATGCACTGCTCACGTGGTTCGTCATGGAATGATCACGGCTACCATATACTGGTCACGTGACTGATCATGCACAGATCACGTAAATGATCATGCACTGTTCACGTGACTGATCATGTACTGATCACGTGACTGATAATGCACTGATCACGTGGCTATCATGCTCTGCTCACGTGGCTGATCATGCAACGATCACGTAGCAACCATGTAGTGGTCTCGTGACTGATCATGCACTGATCATGTAATTGATCCTGCACTGATCACGTGGCTCATCACGCACTGATCCGGTGGCTGATCACACACGTATCACGTGACTGGTCATGTGCAGATCCCGTGACTAATCATGAAGTGATCACGTGGCTATCCTGCACTGATCACGTGGATATCATGCACTGATCACGTGGCTGATCACACACGTATCACCTGACTGATCATGCACTGATCACGTGGCTATCATGCACTGCTCACGTGGCTGATCATGCGATGATCACGCAACTACCATGTACTGGTCACATGACTGATCATGCACTGATCACGTGACTGATCATGCAGTGATCACGTGGCTGTCATGCACTACTCACGTGGCTGATCATGCAATGATCATGTAGCTACCATGTACAGGTCACGTGAATGATCATACACCCATCAGGTGACTGACCATGCACTGATCACGTGGCTATCATGCACTGATCACTAGACTGATCATGCACTGATCACGTCTATATCATGCACTGATCACATGACTGCCCATGCACTGGTCACGTGGATGATCATACACTAATCATGTGACAGATCATGCACTGATCACGTGGCTGATCATGCACTGACACTGTGACTGAGCATGGACTGATCACATGACTATCGTGTAGTGATCACGTGACTTAATGGCGCTGATCACGTGACTGATCATGCACTGATCACGTGGCTTTCATGCACTGATCACTTGGCTGGTCATACACAGATCACGTAAATGATCACGCACTGTTCACGTGACTGATCATGTACTGATCACGTGACTGATCATGCACTGATCACGTGGCTGATCATGCACTGATCACGTGGCTGATCATGCACTGATCACGTAATTGATCATGCACTTATCATTTGGGTGATCAAGCACAGATCACGTAAATGATCACGCACTCTTCACGTGACTGATCATGTACTGATCACGTGGCTATCATGCACTGATCACTTGGCTGGTCATACACTGATCACATGACTGATCATGCACTGTTCACCTGACTGATCATGTACTGATCACGTGACTGATCATGCACTGATCACGTAATTGATCATGCACTGATCACGTGGCTGATCATGCAATGATCACATGATTGACCATGCACTGATCACGTGACTGATCATCCACTGATCAGTTGGCTATCATGCACTTATTACTTGGCTGATCATACACTGATCACGTGACTGATAATGCACTGCTCATCTGGCTATCGTGCACTCATTACCTGGCTATCGTGCACTGATCACGTGGTTGATCATACACTGATCACGTGACTGATCATGCACTGATCACGTCTATATCATGCACTGATCACATGACTGCCCATGCACTGATCACCCGGATGATCATACACTGATCATGCGACAGATCATGCACTGATCACGTGGCTGATCATGCACTGATATCGTGACTGAGCATGCACTGATCATGTGCCGGGAGCCGGGGAGGCATTCCACTCTGGACAAAGGTCATGAGGAAGGAGGCTCGGCATACGCAAATGCGGGATCGAGCCTCAGGAGTCCACCCGGATATTCTCGATCATCTCCCCCCCAATAAAACCAGAGTCTGCCTACTGTATTGCTTTGTGCTCTCACCTCTGATTTCACTGGGGGCTGTCCCCCACCACCATCTCGCTCTCTCTGTCAAAGAGTTAACTTACAGCTCCAATTCTTAAAGTTCCTTGTCATTCTTCCCTTTAACTTCCAGCTGAGTCTCCATCTGGAGCGCGGAACCCACCACGCTTCCTAATTATGCCTGGGCTGCTAAGACCCACTCGAGAAGGTGTCTAGGTTGAGGCACCTTTCGCTATTCGAGAGGGCACCTGCGGCCTACGTAAGTGGTGCAAACTTCCTGTCTTGAAGTTTGATTGGTCTTCCGCGTAAACCAAGCTACTCAGTCTCTTTTCTCCACCGAATTTTCCTACTGAGCTCTCCTCATACTATTATTCTTGACATCTCTGATTAGCATATAAATAGTCGCCTAGGCCATCTCTCCTTCGAATACACTGGATCAGTGGGGGCTGGTCCCCGGCAGGTGGCGACCTAACAGTGACCTCAGGAGGCGATACTCAAAGAGCTGAGCAGACACGAACCACGCAATCAGCAGGCAATAAGCATGGAGCTCAGCAGTGACGAATCATGCTGCTCAACTGGCAATAATCAAGCACGTGACCAGGCAGGAATCACGCAGCTCAGCTGGCAATTGTCAAGCAGATGAGCCGACAGGAATCACGCAGCTCAGATGGCAATTGTCATGCACATGAGCCGGCAGGAATCACGCAGCTCAGCAGGCCCTGATCACGTGACTCTGCAGGCGCTGATCACCTGGCTGATCAAGTACAGATCACGTGACTGAGCATGCACTGATCACGTGGCTATCATGCACTGATGACGTAACTGCGCATGCACTAATGACGTGGCTGCGCATGCACTGATGACGTGGCTGAGCAGGCACTGATCACATGGCTCATCATGCACTGATCACGTGTTTATCAGGCAATGATCAGTGACTGACAGGCGCTGATCATGGGACTGTGCACGCACTGATCACGTGGCTATCATGCACTGATCACGTGACTGCGCATGCACTGATGACGTGGCTGTTCGGGCACTGATCACGTGTTTATCAGGCAGTGATCAGTGACTGACAGGCGCTGATCAGGGGACTGTGCACGCACTGATCAGGTGGCTGATCAGGAACTGACCACCTGACTGCGCATGCAGTGATCACGTGGCTGGTCGTTCACTGATCACCTGTTTATCACACGGTGATCACGTGACTGAGAGGCGCTGATCACGTGACTGTGCCGTCAGTGATCACGTGGCTGAGCATGCACTGATATCGTGACTGAGCATGCACTGATCATGTGCCGGGAGCCGGGGAGGCATTCCACTCTGGACAAAGGTCATGAGGAAGGAGGCTCGGCATACGCAAATGCAGGATCGAGCCTCAGGAGTCCACCCGGATATTTTCGAGCATCTCCCCCCAAAAACCAGAGTCTGCCTTCTGTATTGCTTTGTGCCCTCACCTCTGATTTCACTGGGGGCTGTCCCCCACCACCATCTCGCTCTCTCTGTCAAAGAGTTAACTTACAGCTCCAATTCATAAAGTTCCTTGTCATTCTTCCCTTTAACTTCCAGCTGAGTCTCCATCTGGAGCGCGGAACCCACCACGCTTACTAATTATGCCTGGGCTGCTAAGACCCACTCGAGAAGGTGTCTAGGGTGAGGCACCTTTCGCTATTCGAGAGGCGCCTGCGGCCTACGTAAGTGGTGCAAACTTCTTGTCTTGAAGTTTGATTGGTCTTCCGCGTAAACCAAGCTACTCAGTCTCTTTTCTCCACCGAATTTTCCTACTGAGCTCTCCTCATACTATTATTCTTGACATCTCTGATTAGCATATAAATAGTCGCCTAGGCCATCTCTCCTTCGAATACCCTGGATCAGTTGGGGCTGGTCCCCGGCAGGTGGCGACCGAACAGGGACCTCAGGAGGCGATACTCAAAGAGCTGAGCAGACACGAACCACGCAATCAGCAGGCAATAAGCATGGAGCTCAGCAGTGACGAATCA
The DNA here is from genome assembly GCF_032452875.1 of Bos javanicus. Lineage (NCBI taxonomy): Eukaryota > Metazoa > Chordata > Mammalia > Artiodactyla > Bovidae > Bos > Bos javanicus. Next base: position 20,895 of record NW_026893772.1, read on the forward strand.
TGCTGCTCAACTGGCAATAATCAAGCACGTGACCAGGCAGGAATCACGCAGCTCAGCTGGCAATTGTCAAGCAGATGAGCCGACAGGAATCACGCAGCTCAGATGGCAATTGTCATGCAGATGAGCCGGCAGGAATCACGCAGCTCAGCAGGCCCTGATCACGTGACTCTGCAGGCACTGATCACGTGGCTGATCAAGTACAGATCACGTGACTGAGCATGCACTGATCACGTGGCTATCATGCACTGATGACGTGACTGCGCATGCACTGATGACGTGGCGGATCAGGCACTGATCACATGGCTCATCATGCACTGATCACGTGTTTATCAGGCAATGATCAGTGACTGACAGGCGCTGATCATGGGACTGTGCACGCACTGATCACGTGGCTATCATGCACTGATCACGTGACTGCGCATGCACTGATGACGTGGCTGTTCGGGCACTGATCACGTGTTTATCAGGCAGTGATCAGTGACTGACAGGCGCTGATCAGGGGACTGTGCACGCACTGATCAGGTGGCTGATCAGGAACTGACCACCTGACTGCGCATGCAGTGATCACGTGGCTGGTCGTTCACTGATCACCTGTTTATCACACGGTGATCACGTGACTGAGAGGAGCTGATCACGTGACTGTGCCGTCAGTGATCACGTGGCTGAGCATGCACTGATATCGTGACTGAGCATGCACTGATCATGTGCCGGGAGCCGGGGAGGCATTCCACTCTGGACAAAGGTCATGAGGAAGGAGGCTCGGCATACGCAAATGCGGGATCGAGCCTCAGGAGTCCACCCGGATATTTTCGAGCATCTCCCCCCAAAAAAACCAGAGTCTGCCTTCTGTATTGCTTTGTGCCCTCACCTCTGATTTCACTGGGGGCTGTCCCCCACCACCATCTCGCTCTCTCTGTCAAAGAGTTAACTTACAGCTCCAATTCATAAAGTTCCTTGTCATTCTTCCCTTTAACTTCCAGCTGAGTCTCCATCTGGAGCGCGGAACCCACCACGCTTACTAATTATGCCTGGGCTGCTAAGACCCACTCGAGAAGGTGTCTAGGGTGAGGCACCTTTCGCTATTCGAGAGGGCGCCTGCGGCCTACGTAAGTGGTGCAAACTTCTTGTCTTGAAGTTTGATTGGTCTTCCGCGTAAACCAAGCTACTCAGTCTCTTTTCTCCACCGAATTTTCCTACTGAGCTCTCCTCATACTATTATTCTTGACATCTCTGATTAGCATATAAATAGTCGCCTAGGCCATCTCTCCTTCGAATACCCTGGATCAGTTGGGGCTGGTCCCCGGCAGGTGGCGACCGAACAGGGACCTCAGGAGGCGATACTCAAAGAGCTGAGCAGACACGAACCACGCAATCAGCAGGCAATAAGCATGGAGCTCAGCAGTGACGAATCATGCTGCTCAACTGGCAATAATCAAGCACGTGACCAGGCAGGAATCACGCAGCTCAGCTGGCAATTGTCAAGCAGATGAGCCGACAGGAATCACGCAGCTCAGATGGCAATTGTCATGCAGATGAGCCGGCAGGAATCACGCAGCTCAGCAGGCCCTGATCACTTGACTCTGCAGGCACTGATCACGTGGCTGATCAAGTACAGATCAGGTGACTGAGCATGCACTGATCACGTGGCTATCATGCACTGATGACGTGACTGCGCATGCACTGATGACGTGGCGGATCAGGCACTGATCACATGGCTCATCATGGACTGATCACGTGTTTATCAGGCAATGATCAGTGACTGACAGGCGCTGATCATGGGACTGTGCACGCACTGATCACGTGGCTATCATGCACTGATCACGTGACTGCGCATGCACTGATGACGTGGCTGTTCGGGCACTGATCACGTGTTTATCAGGCAGTGATCAGTGACTGACAGGCGCTGATCAGGGGACTGTGCACGCACTGATCAGGTGGCTGATCAGGAACTGACCACCTGACTGCGCATGCAGTGATCACGTGGCTGATCGTTCACTGATCACCTGTTTATCACACGGTGATCACGTGACTGAGAGGCGCTGATCACGTGACTGTGCCGTCAGTGATCACGTGGCTGAGCATGCACTGATATCGTGACTGAGCATGCACTGATCATGTGCCGGGAGCCGGGGAGGCATTCCACTCTGGACAAAGGTCATGAGGAAGGAGGCTCGGCATACGCAAATGCAGGATCGAGCCTCAGGAGTCCACCCGGATATTTTCGAGCATCTCCCCCCAAAAAAACCAGAGTCTGCCTTCTGTATTGCTTTGTGCCCTCACCTCTGATTTCACTGGGGGCTGTCCCCCACCACCATCTCGCTCTCTCTGTCAAAGAGTTAACTTACAGCTCCAATTCATAAAGTTCCTTGTCATTCTTCCCTTTAACTTCCAGCTGAGTCTCCATCTGGAGCGCGGAACCCACCACGCTTACTAATTATGCCTGGGCTGCTAAGACCCACTCGAGAAGGTGTCCAGGGTGAGGCACCTTTCGCTATTCGAGAGGGCGCCTGCGGCCCACGTAAGTGGTGCAAACTTCCTGTCTTGAAGTTTGATTGGTCTTCCGCGTAAACCAAGCTACTCAGTCTCTTTTCTCCACCGAATTTTCCTACTGAGCTCTCCTCATACTATTATTCTTGACATCTCTGATTAGCATATAAATAGTCGCCTAGGCCATCTCTCCTTCGAATACACTGGATCAGTTGGGGCTGGTCCCCAGCAGGTGGCGACCGAACAGTGACCTCAGGAGGCGATACTCAAAGAGCTGAGCAGACACGAACCACGCAATCAGCAGGCAATAAGCATGGAGCTCAGCAGTGACGAATCATGCTGCTCAACTGGCAATAATCAAGCACGTGACCAGGCAGGAATCACGCAGCTCAGCTTGCAATTGTCAAGCAGATGAGCCGAAAGGAATCACGCAGCTCAGATGGCAATTGTCATGCAGATGAGCCGGCAGGAATCACGCAGCTCAGCAGGCCCTGATCACGTGACTCTGCAGGCGCTGATCACCTGGCTGATCAAGTACAGATCACGTGACTGAGCATGCACTGATCACGTGGCTATCATGCACTGATGACGTAACTGCGCATGCACTGACGTGGCTGCGCATGCACTGATGACGTGGCTGAGCAGGCACTGATCACATGGCTCATCATGCACTGATCACGTGTTTATCAGGCAATGATCAGTGACTGACAGGCGCTGATCATGGGACTGTGCACGCACTGATCACGTGGCTATCATGCACTGATCACGTGACTGCGCATGCACTGATGACGTGGCTGTTCGGGCACTGATCACGTGTTTATCAGGCAGTGATCAGTGACTGACAGGCGCTGATCAGGGGACTGTGCACGCACTGATCAGGTGGCTGATCAGGAACTGACCACCTGACTGTGCATGCAGTGATCACGTGGCTGGTCGTTCACTGATCACGTGTTTATCACACGGTGATCACGTGACTGAGAGGCGCTGATCACGTGACTGTGCCGTCAGTGATCACGTGGCTGAGCAGGCACTGATATCGTGACTGAGCATGCACTGATCATGTGCCGGGAGCCGGGGAGGCATTCCACTCTGGACAAAGGTCATGAGGAAGGAGGCTCGGCATACGCAAATGCGGGATCGAGCCTCAGGAGTCCACCCGGATATTTTCGAGCATCTCCCCCCAAAAAACCAGAGTCTGCCTTCTGTATTGCTTTGTGCTCTCACCTCTGATTTCACTGGGGGCTGTCCCCCACCACCATCTCGCTCTCTCTGTCAAAGAGTTAACTTACAGCTCCAATTCATAAAGTTCCTTGTCATTCTTCCCTTTAACTTCCAGCTGAGTCTCCATCTGGAGCGCGGAACCCACCACGCTCACTAATTATGCCTGGGCTGCTAAGACCCACTCGAGAAGGTGTCTAGGGTGAGGCACCTTTCGCTATTCGAGAGGGCGCCTGCGGCCTACGTAAGTGGTGCAAACTTCTTGTCTTGAAGTTTGATTGGTCTTCCGCGTAAACCAAGCTACTCAGTCTCTTTTCTACACCGAATTTTCCTACTGAGCTCTCCTCATACTATTATTCTTGACATCTCTGATTAGCATATAAATAGTCGCCTAGGCCATCTCTCCTTCGAATACCCTGGATCAGTTGGGGCTGGTCCCCGGCAGGTGGCGACTGAACAGGGACCTCAGGAGGCGATACTCAAAGAGCTGAGCAGACACGAACCACGCAATCAGCAGGCAATAAGCATGGAGCTCAGCAGTGACGAATCATGCTGCTCAACTGGCAATAATCAAGCACGTGACCAGGCAGGAATCACGCAGCTCAGCTGGCAATTGTCAAGCAGATGAGCCGACAGGAATCACGCAGCTCAGATGGCAATTGTCATGCAGATGAGCCGGCAGGAATCACGCAGCTCAGCAGGGCCTGATCACGTGACTCTGCAGGCACTGATCACGTGGCTGATCAAGTACAGATCACGTGACTGAGCATGCACTGATCACGTGGCTATCATGCACTGATGACGTGACTGCGCATGCACTGATGACGTGGCTGAGCAGGCACTGATCACATGGCTCATCATGCACTGATCACGTGTTTATCAGGCAATGATCAGTGACTGACAGGCGCTGATCATGGGACTGTGCACGCACTGATCACGTGGCTATCATGCACTGATCACGTGACTGCGCATGCACTGATGACGTGGCTGTTCGGGCACTGATCACGTGTTTATCAGGCAGTGATCAGTGACTGACAGGCGCTGATCAGGGGACTGTGCACGCACTGATCAGGTGGCTGATCAGGAACTGACCACCTGACTGCGCATGCAGTGATCACGTGGCTGGTCGTTCACTGATCACGTGTTTATCACACGGTGATCACGTGACTGAGAGGCGCTGATCACGTGACTGTGCCGTCAGTGATCACGTGGCTGAGCATGCACTGATATCGTGACTGAGCATGCACTGATCATGTGCCGGGAGCCGGGGAGGCATTCCACTCTGGACAAAGGTCATGAGGAAGGAGGCTCGGCATACGCAAATGCGGGATCGAGCCTCAGGAGTCCACCCGGATATTCTCGAGCATCTCCCCCAAAAAAACCAGAGTCTGCCTTCTGTATTGCTTTGTGCTCTCACCTCTGATTTCACTGGGGGCTGTCCCCCACCACCATCTCGCTCTCTCTGTCAAAGAGTTAACTTACAGCTCCAATTCATAAAGTTCCTTGTCATTCTTCCCTTTAACTTCCAGCTGAGTCTCCATCTGGAGCGCGGAACCCACCACGCTTACTAATTATGACTGGGCTGCTAAGACCCACTCGAGAAGGTGTCTAGGGTGAGGCACCTTTCGCTATTCGAGAGGGCGCCTGCGGCCTACGTAAGTGGTGCAAACTTCTTGTCTTGAAGTTTAATTGGTCTTCCGCATAAACCAAGCTACTCAGTCTCTTTTCTCCACCGAATTTTCCTACTGAGCTCTCCTCATACTATTATTCTGGACATCTCTGATTAGCATATAAATAGTCACCTAGGCCATCTCTCCTTCGAATACCCTTGGTCAGTTGGGGCTGGTCCATGGCAGGTGGCGACCGAACAGGGACCTCAGGAGGCGATACTCAAAGAGCTGAGCAGACACGAACCACGCAATCAGCAGGCAATAAGCATGGAGCTCAGCAGTGACGAATCATGCTGCTCAACTGGCAATAATCAAGCACGTGACCAGGCAGGAATCACGCAGCTCAGCTGGCAATTGTCAAGCAGATGAGCCGAAAGGTATCACGCAGCTCAGATGGCAATTGTCATGCAGATGAGCCGGCAGGAATCACGCAGCTCAGCAGGCCCTGATCACGTGACTCTGCAGGCACTGATCACCTGGCTGATCAAGTACAGATCACGTGACTGAGCATGCACTGATCACGTGGCTATCATGCACTGATCACGTGACTGCGCATGCACTAATGACGTGGCTGCGCATGCACTGATGACGTGGCTGAGCAGGCACTGATCACATGGCTCATCATGCACTGATCACGTGTTTATCAGGCAATGATCAGTGACTGACAGGCGCTGATCATGGGACTGTGCACGCACTGATCACGTGGCTATCATGCACTGATCACGTGACTGCGCATGCACTGATGACGTGGCTGTTCGGGCACTGATCACGTGTTTATCAGGCAGTGATCAGTGACTCACAGGCGCTGATCAGGGGACTGTGCACGCACTGATCAGGTGGCTGATCAGGAACTGACCACCTGACTGCGCATGCAGTGATCACGTGGCTGGTCGTTCACTGATCACGTGTTTATCACACGGTGATCACGTGACTGAGAGGCGCTGATCACGTGACTGTGCCGTCAGTGATCACGTGGCTGAGCAGGCACTGATATCGTGACTGAGCATGCACTGATCATGTGCCGGGAGCCGGGGAGGCATTCCACTCTGGACAAAGGTCATGAGGAAGGAGGCTCGGCATACGCAAATGCAGGATCGAGCCTCAGGAGTCCACCCGGATATTCTCGAGCATCTCCCCCAAAAAAACCAGAGTCTGCCTTCTGTATTGCTTTGTGCTCTCACCTCTGATTTCACTGGGGGCTGTCCCCCACCACCATCTCGCTCTCTCTGTCAAAGAGTTAACTTACAGCTCCAATTCATAAAGTTCCTTGTCATTCTTCCCTTTAACTTCCAGCTGAGTCTCCATCTGGAGCGCGGAACCCACCACGCTTACTAATTATGCCTGGGCTGCTAAGACCCACTCGAGAAGGTGTCCAGGGTGAGGCACCTTTCGCTATTCGAGAGGGCGCCTGCGGCCTACGTAAGTGGTGCAAACTTCCTGTCTTGAAGTTTGATTGGTCTTCCGCGTAAACCAAGCTACTCAGTCTCTTTTCTCCACCGAATTTTCCTACTGAGCTCTCCTCATACTATTATTCTTGACATCTCTGATTAGCATATAAATAGTCGCCTAGGCCATCTCTCCTTCGAATACCCTGGATCAGTGGGGGCTGGTCCCCGGCAGGTGGCGACCGAACAGTGACCTCAGGAGGCGATACTCAAAGAGCTGAGCAGACACGAACCACGCAATCAGCAGGCAATAAGCATGGAGCTCAGCAGTGACGAATCATGCTGCTCAACTGGCAATAATCAAGCACGTGACCAGGCAGGAATCACGCAGCTCAGCTGGCAATTGTCAAGCAGATGAGCCGACAGGAATCACGCAGCTCAGATGGCAATTGTCATGCAGATGAGCCGGCAGGAATCACGCAGCTCAGCAGGGCCTGATCACGTGACTCTGCAGGCACTGATCACGTGGCTGATCAAGTACAGATCACGTGACTGAGCATGCACTGATCACGTGGCTATCATGCACTGATGACGTGACTGCGCATGCACTGATGACGTGGCTGAGCAGGCACTGATCACATGGCTCATCATGCACTGATCACGTGTTTATCAGGCAATGATCAGTGACTGACAGGCGCTGATCATGGGACTGTGCACGCACTGATCACGTGGCTATCATGCACTGATCACGTGACTGCGCATGCACTGATGACGTGGCTGTTCGGGCACTGATCACGTGTTTATCAGGCAGTGATCAGTGACTGACAGGCGCTGATCAGGGGACTGTGCACGCACTGATCAGGTGGCTGATCAGGAACTGACCACCTGACTGCGCATGCAGTGATCACGTGGCTGGTCGATCACTGATCACGTGTTTATCACACGGTGATCACGTGACTGAGAGGCGCTGATCACGTGACTGTGCCGTCAGTGATCACGTGGCTGAGCATGCACTGATATCGTGACTGAGCATGCACTGATCATGTGCCGGGAGCCGGGGAGGCATTCCACTCTGGACAAAGGTCATGAGGAAGGAGGCTCGGCATACGCAAATGCGGGATCGAGCCTCAGGAGTCCACCCGGATATTTTCGAGCATCTCCCCCCAAAAAAACCAGAGTCTGCCTTCTGTATTGCTTTGTGCCCTCACCTCTGATTTCACTGGGGGCTGTCCCCCACCACCATCTCGCTCTCTCTGTCAAAGAGTTAACTTACAGCTCCAATTCATAAAGTTCCTTGTCATTCTTCCCTTTAACTTCCAGCTGAGTCTCCATCTGGAGCGCGGAACCCACCACGCTTACTAATTATGCCTGGGCTGCTAAGACCCACTCGAGAAGGTGTCTAGGGTGAGGCACCTTTCGCTATTCGAGAGGGCGCCTGCGGCCTACGTAAGTGGTGCAAACTTCTTGTCTTGAAGTTTGATTGGTCTTCCGCGTAAACCAAGCTACTCAGTCTCTTTTCTCCACCGAATTTTCCTACTGAGCTCTCCTCATACTATTATTCTTGACATCTCTGATTAGCATATAAATAGTCGCCTAGGCCATCTCTCCTTCGAATACCCTGGATCAGTTGGGGCTGGTCCCCGGCAGGTGGCGACCGAACAGGGACCTCAGGAGGCGATACTCAAAGAGCTGAGCAGACACGAACCACGCAATCAGCAGGCAATAAGCATGGAGCTCAGCACTGACGAATCATGCTGCTCAACTGGCAATAATCAAGCTCGTGACCAGGCAGGAATCACGCAGCTCAGCTGGCAATTGTCAAGCAGATGAGCCGACAGGAATCACGCAGCTCAGATGGCAATTGTCATGCAGATGAGCCGGCAGGAATCACGCAGCTCAGCAGGCCCTGATCACGTGACTCTGCAGGCACTGATCACGTGGCTGATCAAGTACAGATCACGTGACTGAGCATGCACTGATCACGTGGCTATCATGCACTGATGACGTGACTGCGCATGCACTGATGACGTGGCTGAGCAGGCACTGATCACATGGCTCATCATGCACTGATCACGTGTTTATCAGGCAATGATCAGTGACTGACAGGCGCTGATCATGGGACTGTGCACGCACTGATCACGTGGCTATCATGCACTGATCACGTGACTGCGCATGCACTGATGACGTGGCTGTTCGGGCACTGATCACGTGTTTATCAGGCAGTGATCAGTGACTGACAGGCGCTGATCAGGGGACTGTGCACGCACTGATCAGGTGGCTGATCAGGAACTGACCACCTGACTGCGCATGCAGTGATCACGTGGCTGGTCGTTCACTGATCACGTGTTTATCACACGGTGATCACGTGACTGAGAGGCGCTGATCACGTGACTGTGCCGTCAGTGATCACGTGGCTGAGCATGCACTGATATCGTGACTGAGCATGCACTGATCATGTGCCGGGAGCCGGGGAGGCATTCCACTCTGGACAAAGGTCATGAGGAAGGAGGCTCGGCATACGCAAATGCGGGATCGAGCCTCAGGAGTCCACCCGGATATTTTCGAGCATCTCCCCCCAAAAAACCAGAGTCTGCCTTCTGTATTGCTTTGTGCTCTCACCTCTGATTTCACTGGGGGCTGTCCCCCACCACCATCTCGCTCTCTCTGTCAAAGAGTTAACTTACAGCTCCAATTCATAAAGTTCCTTGTCATTCTACCCTTTAACTTCCAGCTGAGTCTCCATCTGGAGCGCGGAACCCACCACGCTTACTAATTATGCCTGGGCTGCTAAGACCCACTCGAGAAGGTGTCTAGGGTGAGGCACCTTTCGCTATTCGAGAGGGCGCCTGCGGCCTACGTAAGTGGTGCAAACTTCTTGTCTTGAAGTTTGATTGGTCTTCCGCGTAAACCAAGCTACTCAGTCTCTTTTCTACACCGAATTTTCCTACTGAGCTCTCCTCATACTATTATTCTTGACATCTCTGATTAGCATATAAATAGTCGCCTAGGCCATCTCTCCTTCGAATACCCTGGATCAGTTGGGGCTGGTCCCCGGCAGGTGGCGACTGAACAGGGACCTCAGGAGGCGATACTCAAAGAGCTGAGCAGACACGAACCACGCAATCAGCAGGCAATAAGCATGGAGCTCAGCAGTGACGAATCATGCTGCTCAACTGGCAATAATCAAGCACGTGACCAGGCATGAATCACGCAGCTCAGCTGGCAATTGTCAAGCAGATGAGCCGACAGGAATCACGCAGCTCAGATGGCAATTGTCATGCAGATGAGCCGGCAGGAATCACGCAGCTCAGCAGGGCCTGATCACGTGACTCTGCAGGCACTGATCACGTGGCTGATCAAGTACAGATCACGTGACTGAGCATGCACTGATCACGTGGCTATCATGCACTGATGACGTGACTGCGCATGCACTGATGACGTGGCTGAGCAGGCACTGATCACATGGCTCATCATGCACTGATCACGTGTTTATCAGGCAATGATCAGTGACTGACAGGCGCTGATCATGGGACTGTGCACGCACTGATCACGTGGCTATCATGCACTGATCACGTGACTGCGCATGCACTGATGACGTGGCTGTTCGGGCACTGATCACGTGTTTATCAGGCAGTGATCAGTGACTGACAGGCGCTGATCAGGGGACTGTGCACGCACTGATCAGGTGGCTGATCAGGAACTGACCACCTGACTGCGCATGCAGTGATCACGTGGCTGGTCGTTCACTGATCACCTGTTTATCACACGGTGATCACGTGACTGAGAGGCGCTGATCACGTGACTGTGCCGTCAGTGATCACGTGGCTGAGCATGCACTGATATCGTGACTGAGCATGCACTGATCATGTGCCGGGAGCCGGGGAGGCATTCCACTCTGGACAAAGGTCATGAGGAAGGAGGCTCGGCATACGCAAATGCGGGATCGAGCCTCAGGAGTCCACCCGGATATTTTCGAGCATCTCCCCCCAAAAAAACCAGAGTCTGCCTTCTGTATTGCTTTGTGCCCTCACCTCTGATTTCACTGGGGGCTGTCCCCCACCACCATCTCGCTCTCTCTGTCAAAGAGTTAACTTACAGCTCCAATTCATAAAGTTCCTTGTCATTCTTCCCTTTAACTTCCAGCTGAGTCTCCATCTGGAGCGCGGAACCCACCACGCTTACTAATTATGCCTGGGCTGCTAAGACCCACTCGAGAAGGTGTCTAGGGTGAGGCACCTTTCGCTATTCGAGAGGGCGCCTGCGGCCTACGTAAGTGGTGCAAACTTCTTGTCTTGAAGTTTGATTGGTCTTCCGCGTAAACCAAGCTACTCAGTCTCTTTTCTCCACCGAATTTTCCTACTGAGCTCTCCTCATACTATTATTCTTGACATCTCTGATTAGCATATAAATAGTCGCCTAGGCCATCTCTCCTTCGAATACCCTGGATCAGTTGGGGCTGGTCCCCGGCAGGTGGTGACCGAACAGGGACCTCAGGAGGCGATACTCAAAGAGCTGAGCAGACACGAACCACGCAATCAGCAGGCAATAAGCATGGAGCTCAGCAGTGACGAATCATGCTGCTCAACTGGCAATAATCAAGCACGTGACCAGGCAGGAATCACGCAGCTCAGCTGGCAATTGTCATGCAGATGAGCCGGCAGGAATCACGCAGCTCAGCAGGCCCTGATCACGTGACTCTGCAGGCACTGATCACGTGGCTGATCAAGTACAGATCACGTGACTGAGCATGCACTGATCACGTGGCTATCATGCACTGATGACGTGACTGCGCATGCACTGATGACGTGGCGGATCAGGCACTGATCACATGGCTCATCATGCACTGATCACGTGTTTATCAGGCAATGATCAGTGACTGACAGGCGCTGATCATGGGACTGTGCACGCACTGATCACGTGGCTATCATGCACTGATCACGTGACTGCGCATGCACTGATGACGTGGCTGTTCGGGCACTGATCACGTGTTTATCAGGCAGTGATCAGTGACTGACAGGCGCTGATCAGGGGACTGTGCACGCACTGATCAGGTGGCTGATCAGGAACTGACCACCTGACTGCGCATGCAGTGATCACGTGGCTGGTCGTTCACTGATCACCTGTTTATCACACGGTGATCACGTGACTGAGAGGCGCTGATCACGTGACTGTGCCGTCAGTGATCACGTGGCTGAGCATGCACTGATATCGTGACTGAGCATGCACTGATCATGTGCCGGGAGCCGGGGAGGCATTCCACTCTGGACAAAGGTCATGAGGAAGGAGGCTCGGCATACGCAAATGCGGGATCGAGCCTCAGGAGTCCACCCGGATATTTTCGAGCATCTCCCCCCAAAAAAACCAGAGTCTGCCTTCTGTATTGCTTTGTGCCCTCACCTCTGATTTCACTGGGGGCTGTCCCCCACCACCATCTCGCTCTCTCTGTCAAAGAGTTAACTTACAGCTCCAATTCATAAAGTTCCTTGTCATTCTTCCCTTTAACTTCCAGCTGAGTCTCCATCTGGAGCGCGGAACCCACCACGCTTACTAATTATGCCTGGGCTGCTAAGACCCACTCGAGAAGGTGTCTAGGGTGAGGCACCTTTCGCTATTCGAGAGGGCGCCTGCGGCCTACGTAAGTGGTGCAAACTTCTTGTCTTGAAGTTTGATTGGTCTTCCGCGTAAACCAAGCTACTCAGTCTCTTTTCTCCACCGAATTTTCCTACTGAGCTCTCCTCATACTATTATTCTTGACATCTCTGATTAGCATATAAATAGTCGCCTAGGCCATCTCTCCTTCGAATACCCTGGATCAGTTGGGGCTGGTCCCCGGCAGGTGGCGACCGAACAGGGACCTCAGGAGGCGATACTCAAAGAGCTGAGCAGACACGAACCACGCAATCAGCAGGCAATAAGCATGGAGCTCAGCAGTGACGAATCATGCTGCTCAACTGGCAATAATCAAGCACGTGACCAGGCAGGAATCACGCAGCTCAGCTGGCAATTGTCAAGCAGATGAGCCGACAGGAATCACGCAGCTCAGATGGCAATTGTCATGCAGATGAGCCGGCAGGAATCACACAGCTCAGCGGGCCCTGATCACTTGACTCTGCAGGCACTGATCACGTGGCTGATCAAGTACAGATCAGGTGACTGAGCATGCACTGATCACGTGGCTATCATGCACTGATGACGTGACTGCGCATGCACTGATGACGTGGCGGATCAGGCACTGATCACATGGCTCATCATGCACTGATCACGTGTTTATCAGGCAATGATCAGTGACTGACAGGCGCTGATCATGGGACTGTGCACGCACTGATCACGTGGCTATCATGCACTGATCACGTGACTGCGCATGCACTGATGACGTGGCTGTTCGGGCACTGATCACGTGTTTATCAGGCAGTGATCAGTGACTGACAGGCGCTGATCAGGGGACTGTGCACGCACTGATCAGGTGGCTGATCAGGAACTGACCACCTGACTGCGCATGCAGTGATCACGTGGCTGGTCGTTCACTGATCACCTGTTTATCACACGGTGATCACGTGACTGAGAGGCGCTGATCACGTGACTGTGCCGTCAGTGATCACGTGGCTGAGCATGCACTGATATCGTGACTGAGCATGCACTGATCATGTGCCGGGAGCCGGGGAGGCATTCCACTCTGGACAAAGGTCATGAGGAAGGAGGCTCGGCATACGCAAATGCAGGATCGAGCCTCAGGAGTCCACCCGGATATTTTCGAGCATCTCCCCCCAAAAAACCAGAGTCTGCCTTCTGTATTGCTTTGTGCCCTCACCTCTGATTTCACTGGGGGCTGTCCCCCACCACCATCTCGCTCTCTCTGTCAAAGAGTTAACTTACAGCTCCAATTCATAAAGTTCCTTGTCATTCTTCCCTTTAACTTCCAGCTGAGTCTCCATCTGGAGCGCGGAACCCACCACGCTTACTAATTATGCCTGGGCTGCTAAGACCCACTCGAGAAGGTGTCCAGGGTGAGGCACCTTTCGCTATTCGAGAGGGCGCCTGCGGCCTACGTAAGTGGTGCAAACTTCCTGTCTTGAAGTTTGATTGGTCTTCCGCGTAAACCAAGCTACTCAGTCTCTTTTCTCCACCGAATTTTCCTACTGAGCTCTCCTCATACTATTATTCTTGACATCTCTGATTAGCATATAAATAGTCGCCTAGGCCATCTCTCCTTCGAATACACTGGATCAGTGGGGGCTGGTCCCCAGCAGGTGGCGACCGAACAGTGACCTCAGGAGGCGATACTCAAAGAGCTGAGCAGACACGAACCACGCAATCAGCAGGCAATAAGCATGGAGCTCAGCAGTGACGAATCATGCTGCTCAACTGGCAATAATCAAGCACGTGACCAGGCAGGAATCACGCAGCTCAGCTGGCAATTGTCAAGCAGATGAGCCGAAAGGAATCACGCAGCTCAGATGGCAATTGTCATGCAGATGAGCCGGCAGGAATCACGCAGCTCAGCAGGCCCTGATCACGTGACTCTGCAGGCGCTGATCACCTGGCTGATCAAGTACAGATCACGTGACTGAGCATGCACTGATCACGTGGCTATCATGCACTGATGACGTAACTGCGCATGCACTAATGACGTGGCTGCGCATGCACTGATGACGTGGCTGAGCAGGCACTGATCACATGGCTCATCATGCACTGATCACGTGTTTATCAGGCAATGATCAGTGACTGACAGGCGCTGATCATGGGACTGTGCACGCACTGATCACGTGGCTATCATGCACTGATCACGTGACTGCGCATGCACTGATGACGTGGCTGTTCGGGCACTGATCACGTGTTTATCAGGCAGTGATCAGTGACTGACAGGCGCTGATCAGGGGACTGTGCACGCACTGATCAGGTGGCTGATCAGGAACTGACCACCTGACTGTGCATGCAGTGATCACGTGGCTGGTCGTTCACTGATCACCTGTTTATCACACGGTGATCACGTGACTGAGAGGCGCTGATCACGTGACTGTGCCGTCAGTGATCACGTGGCTGAGCAGGCACTGATATCGTGACTGAGTATGCACTGATCATGTGCCGGGAGCCGGGGAGGCATTCCACTCTGGACAAAGGTCATGAGGAAGGAGGCTCGGCATACGCAAATGCGGGATCGAGCCTCAGGAGTCCACCCGGATATTTTCGAGCATCTCCCCCCAAAAAAACCAGAGTCTGCCTTCTGTATTGCTTTGTGCCCTCACCTCTGATTTCACTGGGGGCTGTCCCCAACCACCATCTCGCTCTCTCTGTCAAAGAGTTAACTTACAGCTCCAATTCATAAAGTTCCTTGTCATTCTTCCCTTTAACTTCCAGCTGAGTCTCCATCTGGAGCGCGGAACCCACCACGCTTACTAATTATGCCTGGGCTGCTAAGACCCACTCGAGAAGGTGTCTAGGGTGAGGCACCTTTCGCTATTCGAGAGGGCGCCTGCGGCCTACGTAAGTGGTGCAAACTTCTTGTCTTGAAGTTTGATTGGTCTTCCGCGTAAACCAAGCTACTCAGTCTCTTTTCTACACCGAATTTTCCTACTGAGCTCTCCTCATACTATTATTCTTGACATCTCTGATTAGCATATAAATAGTCGCCTAGGCCATCTCTCCTTCGAATACCCTGGATCAGTTGGGGCTGGTCCCCGGCAGGTGGCGACTGAACAGGGACCTCAGGAGGCGATACTCAAAGAGCTGAGCAGACACGAACCACGCAATCAGCAGGCAATAAGCATGGAGCTCAGCAGTGACGAATCATGCTGCTCAACTGGCAATAATCAAGCACGTGACCAGGCATGAATCACGCAGCTCAGCTGGCAATTGTCAAGCAGATGAGCCGACAGGAATCACGCAGCTCAGATGGCAATTGTCATGCAGATGAGCCGGCAGGAATCACGCAGCTCAGCAGGGCCTGATCACGTGACTCTGCAGGCACTGATCACGTGGCTGATCAAGTACAGATCACGTGACTGAGCATGCACTGATCACGTGGCTATCATGCACTGATGACGTGACTGCGCATGCACTGATGACGTGGCTGAGCAGGCACTGATCACATGGCTCATCATGCACTGATCACGTGTTTATCAGGCAATGATCAGTGACTGACAGGCGCTGATCATGGGACTGTGCACGCACTGATCACGTGGCTATCATGCACTGATCACGTGACTGCGCATGCACTGATGACGTGGCTGTTCGGGCACTGATCACGTGTTTATCAGGCAGTGATCAGTGACTGACAGGCGCTGATCAGGGGACTGTGCACGCACTGATCAGGTGGCTGATCAGGAACTGACCACCTGACTGCGCATGCAGTGATCACGTGGCTGGTCGTTCACTGATCACCTGTTTATCACACGGTGATCACGTGACTGAGAGGCGCTGATCACGTGACTGTGCCGTCAGTGATCACGTGGCTGAGCATGCACTGATATTGTGACTGAGCATGCACTGATCATGTGCCGGGAGCCGGGGAGGCATTCCACTCTGGACAAAGGTCATGAGGAAGGAGGCTCGGCATACGCAAATGCGGGATCGAGCCTCAGGAGTCCACCCGGATATTTTCGAGCATCTCCCCCCAAAAAAACCAGAGTCTGCCTTCTGTATTGCTTTGTGCCCTCACCTCTGATTTCACTGGGGGCTGTCCCCCACCACCATCTCGCTCTCTCTGTCAAAGAGTTAACTTACAGCTCCAATTCATAAAGTTCCTTGTCATTCTTCCCTTTAACTTCCAGCTGAGTCTCCATCTGGAGCGCGGAACCCACCACGCTTACTAATTATGCCTGGGCTGCTAAGACCCACTCGAGAAGGTGTCTAGGGTGAGGCACCTTTCGCTATTCGAGAGGGCGCCTGCGGCCTACGTAAGTGGTGCAAACTTCTTGTCTTGAAGTTTGATTGGTCTTCCGCGTAAACCAAGCTACTCAGTCTCTTTTCTCCACCGAATTTTCCTACTGAGCTCTCCTCATACTATTATTCTTGACATCTCTGATTAGCATATAAATAGTCGCCTAGGCCATCTCTCCTTCGAATACCCTGGATCAGTTGGGGCTGGTCCCCGGCAGGTGGCGACCGAACAGGGACCTCAGGAGGCGATACTCAAAGAGCTGAGCAGACACGAACCACGCAATCAGCAGGCAATAAGCATGGAGCTCAGCAGTGACGAATCATGCTGCTCAACTGGCAATAATCAAGCACGTGACCAGGCAGGAATCACGCAGCTCAGCTGGCAATTGTCAAGCAGATGAGCCGACAGGAATCACGCAGCTCAGATGGCAATTGTCATGCAGATGAGCCGGCAGGAATCACGCAGCTCAGCAGGCCCTGATCACGTGACTCTGCAGGCACTGATCACGTGGCTGATCAAGTACAGATCACGTGACTGAGCATGCACTGATCACGTGGCTATCATGCACTGATGACGTGACTGCGCATGCACTGATGACGTGGCTGAGCAGGCACTGATCACATGGCTCATCATGCACTGATCACGTGTTTATCAGGCAATGATCAGTGACTGACAGGCGCTGATCATGGGACTGTGCACGCACTGATCACGTGGCTATCATGCACTGATCACGTGACTGCGCATGCACTGATGACGTGGCTGTTCGGGCACTGATCACGTGTTTATCAGGCAGTGATCAGTGACTGACAGGCGCTGATCAGGGGACTGTGCACGCACTGATCAGGTGGCTGATCAGGAACTGACCACCTGACTGCGCATGCAGTGATCACGTGGCTGGTCGT
Source organism: Bos javanicus (assembly GCF_032452875.1). NCBI lineage: Eukaryota > Metazoa > Chordata > Mammalia > Artiodactyla > Bovidae > Bos > Bos javanicus. The sequence goes on from NW_026893772.1 coordinate 38,434, forward strand.
TCACTGATCACCTGTTTATCACACGGTGATCACGTGACTGAGAGGCGCTGATCACGTGACTGTGCCGTCAGTGATCACGTGGCTGAGCATGCACTGATATCGTGACTGAGCATGCACTGATCATGTGCCGGGAGCCGGGGAGGCATTCCACTCTGGACAAAGGTCATGAGGAAGGAGGCTCGGCATACGCAAATGCGGGATCGAGCCTCAGGAGTCCACCCGGATATTTTCGAGCATCTCCCCCCAAAAAAACCAGAGTCTGCCTTCTGTATTGCTTTGTGCCCTCACCTCTGATTTCACTGGGGGCTGTCCCCCACCACCATCTCGCTCTCTCTGTCAAAGAGTTAACTTACAGCTCCAATTCATAAAGTTCCTTGTCATTCTTCCCTTTAACTTCCAGCTGAGTCTCCATCTGGAGCGCGGAACCCACCACGCTTACTAATTATGCCTGGGCTGCTAAGACCCACTCGAGAAGGTGTCTAGGGTGAGGCACCTTTCACTATTCGAGAGGGCGCCTGCGGCCTACGTAAGTGGTGCAAACTTCTTGTCTTGAAGTTTGATTGGTCTTCCGCGTAAACCAAGCTACTCAGTCTCTTTTCTCCACCGAATTTTCCTACTGAGCTCTCCTCATACTATTATTCTTGACATCTCTGATTAGCATATAAATAGTCGCCTAGGCCATCTCTCCTTCGAATACCCTGGATCAGTTGGGGCTGGTCCCCGGCAGGTGGCGACCGAACAGGGACCTCAGGAGGCGATACTCAAAGAGCTGAGCAGACACGAACCACGCAATCAGCAGGCAATAAGCATGGAGCTCAGCAGTGACGAATCATGCTGCTCAACTGGCAATAATGAAGCACGTGACCAGGTAGGAATCACGCAGCTCAGCTGGCAATTGTCAAGCAGATGAGCCGGCAGGAATCACGCAGCTCAGCAGGCCCTGATCACGTGACTCTGCAGGCACTGATCACGTGGCTGATCAAGTACAGATCACGTGACTGAGCATGCACTGATCACGTGGCTATCATGCACTGATGACGTGACTGCGCATGCACTGATGACGTGGCGGATCAGGCACTGATCACATGGCTCATCATGCACTGATCACGTGTTTATCAGGCAATGATCAGTGACTGACAGGCGCTGATCATGGGACTGTGCACACACTGATCACGTGGCTATCATGCACTGATCACGTGACTGCGCATGCACTGATGACGTGGCTGTTCGGGCACTGATCACGTGTTTATCAGGCAGTGATCAGTGACTGACAGGCACTGATCAGGGGACTGTGCACGCACTGATCAGGTGGCTGATCAGGAACTGACCACCTGACTGCGCATGCAGTGATCACGTGGCTGGTCGTTCACTGATCACCTGTTTATCACACGGTGATCACGTGACTGAGAGGCGCTGATCACGTGACTGTGCCGTCAGTGATCACGTGGCTGAGCATGCACTGATATCGTGACTGAGCATGCACTGATCATGTGCCGGGAGCCGGGGAGGCATTCCACTCTGGACAAAGGTCATGAGGAAGGAGGCTCGGCATACGCAAATGCGGGATCGAGCCTCAGGAGTCCACCCGGATATTTTCGAGCATCTCCCCCCAAAAAAACCAGAGTCTGCCTTCTGTATTGCTTTGTGCCCTCACCTCTGATTTCACTGGGGGCTGTCCCCCACCACCATCTCGCTCTCTCTGTCAAAGAGTTAACTTACAGCTCCAATTCATAAAGTTCCTTGTCATTCTTCCCTTTAACTTCCAGCTGAGTCTCCATCTGGAGCGCGGAACCCACCACGCTTACTAATTATGCCTGGGCTGCTAAGACCCACTCGAGAAGGTGTCCAGGGTGAGGCACCTTTCGCTATTCGAGAGGGCGCCTGCGGCCTACGTAAGTGGTGCAAACTTCTTGTCTTGAAGTTTGATTGGTCTTCCGCGTAAACCAAGCTACTCAGTCTCTTTTCTCCACCGAATTTTCCTACTGAGCTCTCCTCATACTATTATTCTTGACATCTCTGATTAGCATATAAATAGTCGCCTAGGCCATCTCTCCTTCGAATACCCTGGATCAGTTGGGGCTGGTCCCCGGCAGGTGGCGACCGAACAGGGACCTCAGGAGGCGATACTCAAAGAGCTGAGCAGACACGAACCACGCAATCAGCAGGCAATAAGCATGGAGCTCAGCAGTGACGAATCATGCTGCTCAACTGGCAATAATCAAGCACGTGACCAGGCAGGAATCACGCAGCTCAGCTGGCAATTGTCAAGCTGATGAGCCGACAGGAATCACGCAGCTCAGATGGCAATTGTCATGCAGATGAGCCGGCAGGAATCACGCAGCTCAGCAGGCCCTGATCACGTGACTCTGCAGGCACTGATCACGTGGCTGATCAAGTACAGATCACGTGACTGAGCATGCACTGATCGCGTGGCTATCATGCACTGATGACGTGACTGCGCATGCACTGATGACGTGGCGGATCAGGCACTGATCACATGTCTCATCATGCACTGATCACGTGTTTATCAGGCAGTGATCAGTGACTGACAGGCGCTGATCAGGGGACTGTGCACGCACTGATCAGGTGGCTGATCAGGAACTGACCACCTGACTGCGCATGCAGTGATCACGTGGCTGGTCGTTCACTGATCACGTGTTTATCATATGGTGATCACGTGACTGAGAGGCGCTGATCACGTGACTGTGCCGTCAGTGATCACGTGGCTGAGCATGCACTGATATCGTGACTGAGCATGCACTGATCATGTGCCGGGAGCCGGGGAGGCATTCCACTCTCGACAAAGGTCATGAGGAAGGAGGCTCGGCATACGCAAATGCGGGATCGAGCCTCAGGAGTCCACCCAGATATTCTCGAGCATCCCCCCCAAAAAAAAACCAGAGTCTGCCTACTGTATTGCTTTGTGCCCTCACATCTGATTTCACTGGGGGCTGTCCCCCACCACCATCTCGCTCTCTCTATCAAAGAGTTAACTTACAGCTCCAATTCATAAAGTTCCTTGTCATTCTTCCCTTTAACTTCCAGCTGAGTCTCCATCTGGAGCGCGGAACCCACCACGCTTACTAATTATGCCTGGGCTGCTAAGACCCACTCGAGAAGGTGTCTAGGGTGAGGCACCTTTCGCTATTCGAGAGGGCGCCTGTGGCCTACGTAAGTGGTGCAAACTTCTTGTCTTGAAGTTTGATTGGTCTTCCGCGTAAACCAAGCTACTCAGTCTCTTTTCTCCACCGAATTTTCCTACTGAGCTCTCCTCATACTTTTATTCTTGACATCTCTGATTAGCATATAAATAGTCGCCTAGGCCATCTCTCCTTCGAATACCCTGGATCAGTTGGGGCTGGTCCCCGGCAGGTGGCGACCGAACAGGGACCTCAGGAGGCGATACTCAAAGAGCTGAGCAGACACGAACCACGCAATCAGCAGGCAATAAGCATGGAGCTCAGCAGTGATGAATCATGCTGCTCAACTGGCAATAATGAAGCACGTGACCAGGTAGGAATCACGCAGCTCAGCTGGCAATTGTCAAGCAGATGAGCTAACAGGAATCACGCAGCTTAGATGGCAATTGTCATGCAGATGAGCCGGCAGGAATCACGCAGCTCAGCAGGCCCTGATCACGTGACTCTGCAGGCACTGTTCACCTGGCTATCGTGCACTCATTACCTGGCCATCGTGCACTGATCACGTGGTTGATCATACACTGATCACGAGACTGATCATGCACTGATCACGTGGCTGATCACACATGTATCACGTGACTGATCATGCACTCATCACGTGGCTCTCATGCACTGATCACGTGGCTGTCATGCACTGATCACGTGGATATCATGCACTGATCACGGGGCTGATCACACACGTATCACATGACTGATCATGCAATGATCACGTGGCTATCATGCACTGTTCACGTGGCTATCATGCACTGATCACGTGGCTGATCAGGCAATGATCACGTAGCTAACATGTACTGGTCACGTGACTGATCATGCACTGATCACGTGACTGATCATGCACTGATCACTTGGCTGGTCATACACAGATCACGTAAATGATCACGCACTGTTCACGTGACTGATCATGTACTGATCACGTGACTGATCATGCACTGATCACGTGACTGATCATGCAATAATCACGTGACTGACCATGCACTGATCACGTGACTGATCATCCACTGATCAGTTGGCTATCATGCACTTATTACTTGGCTGATCATACACTGATCACGTGACTGATAATGCACTGATCATCTGGCTATCGTGCACTCAACACCTGGGCATCGTGCACTGATCACGTGGTTGATCATACACTGATCACGAGACTGATCATGCACTGATCACGTCTATATCATGCACTGATCTCATGACTGCCCATGCACTGATCACCCGGAGGATCATACACTGATCATGCGACAGATCATGCACTGATCACGTGGTTATCATGCACTGCTCACGCGGCTGTTCATGCAATGATCACGTAGCTACCATGTACTGGTCACGTGAGTGATCATGCACTGATCACGTAATTGATCATGCACTGATCAGGTGACTTGTCATGCAATGTTAACTTGAGTTTTCATGCACTGATCACGTGACTGATCATGCACTGATCTCATGGCTATCATGCACGGCTCATGTGGCTGATCATGCAATGATCACCTTGCTACCATATACTGGTCACGTGACTGATCATGCACAGTTCACGTAAATGATCATGCACTGTTCAGGTGACTGATCAAGTACTGATCACGTGACTGATCATGCACTGATCACGTGGCTGATCATGCACTGATCACGTAATTGATCATGCACTTATCATTTGGCTGATCATGCACTGATCACGTGGCTGAACATACACTGATCACGTGACTGATCATGCACTGATCACGTGACTGATCATGCACTGATGACTTGGCTATCATGCACTGATCACTTGGCTGGTCATACGCAGATCACGTAAATGATCACGCACTGTTCACATGACTGATCATGTACTGATCACGTGACTGATCATGCACTGATCACGTGGCTGATCATGCACTGATCTCGTGGCTGATCATGCACTGATCACGTAATTGATCATGCACTTATCATTTGGCTGATCATGCACAGATCACGTAAATGATCACGCACTCTTCACATGTCTGATCATGTACTGATCACGTGGCTATCATGCACTGATCACTTGGCTGGTCATACACTGATCACATGACTGATCATGCACTGTTCATGTGACTGATCATGTACTGATCACGTGACTGATCATGCACTGATCACGTAATTGATCATGCACTGATCACGTGGCTGATCATGCACAGATCACGTAAATGATCACGCACTCTTCACGTGACTGATCATGTACTGATCACGTGACTGATCATGCACTGATCACGTGGTTGATCATGCACTGATCACGTAATTGATCATGCACTTATCATTTGGCTGATCATGCACTGATCACGTGGCTGGTCATACACAGATCACGTAAATGATCACCCACTGTTCACCTGACTGATCATGTACTGATCACGTGACTGATCATGCACTGATCACGTGGCTGATCATGCACTGATCACGTGGCTGATCACGCACTGATCACCTAATTGATCATGCACTTATCATTTGGCTGATCATGCACAGATCACGTAAATGATCACGCTCTCTTCACGTGACTGATCATGTACTTATCACGTGACTGATCATGCACTGATCACGTGGTTGATCATGCACTGATCACGTGGCTGGTCATACACAGATCACGTAAATGATCACCCACTGTTCACCTGACTGATCACGTACTGATCACGTGACTGATCATGCACTGATCACGTGGCTGATCATGCACTGATCACGTGGCTGATCACGCACTGATCACCTAATTGATCATGCACTTATCATTTGGCTGATCATGCACAGATCACGTAAATGATCACGCTCTCTTCACGTGACTGATCATGTACTTATCACGTGACTGATCATGCACTGATCACGTGGTTGATCATGCACTGATCACGTAATTGATCATGCACTTATCATTTGGCTGATCATACACTGCTCACGTAACTGATAATGCACTGATCACGTGGCTATCATGCACTGAATACGTGACTGATAATGTACAGATCACGTGAAGAATCATGAAGTGATCACGTGGCTATCCTGCACTGATCACTTGGCTATCATGCACTGATCACGTGGCTGATCACACACGTATCACGTGACTGATTATGCACTGATCACGTGACTGATCATGTACTGCTCACGTGGCTGATCCTGCAATGATCACACAGCTACCATGTACTGGTCACATGACTGATCATGCACTGATCACATAATTGATCATGCACTGATCACCTGGCTTATCATGCATTGATCATGTGACTGATCATGTGCTGATCATGTTTGGTGTCACACACTGATCATGTGCCTCTGGAGGCAATGAACATAGAGCTGAGTAAGCAGGAATCAGTCAGGAGGCTATATTCATGGAACTCAGCTCTGAGAAATCATGCTGCTCAGCTGGCAATAGCCAAGTAGATGAGCAGACAGGAATTACGCAGCACAGGTGGCAGTTGTCAAGGAGATGACAGGCAGGAATCGTGCAGCTCAGCTGGCAATTGTCAAGCAGATGAGAAGACAGTAATCACGCAGCTCAACAGGCCCTGATCACGTGACTGAGCATGCACTGTTCACATGGCGGATCACACAGCTATCACGTGACTGATCATGCACTGATCATGTGACTGATCATGCACTGATCACGTAGCTATCTTGCACTGATCACTTGGCTGATCATACACTCATCACGGGACTGATCGTGCACTGATCACGGCGCTATCATGCATTGACTACATGACTCCACATGCACTGATCACGAGGATGATCATGCACTGATCACGTGACTGAGCATGCACTGATCACGTGACTGATCATGCACTGATCACATGGCTGATCATGCACTTATCACATGGCTGATCATGCACTGATCACGTGGCTATCATGCACTGCTCACGTGGCTAATCAGGCAATGATCACGTAGCTACCATGTACTGGTCATGTGACTGATTATGCAATGATCACGTGACTGACCATGCACTGATCACGTGACTGATCATCCACTGATCAGTTGGCTATCATGCACTGATTACTTGGCTGATCATACACTGATCACGTGACTGATAATGCACTGATCATCTGGCTATCGTGCACTCATTACCTGGCTATCGTGCACTGATCACGTGGTTGATCATACACTGATCACGAGACTGATCATGCACTGATCACGTCTATATCATGCACTGATCACATGACTGCCCATGCACTGATCACCCGGATGATCATACACTGATCATGTGACAGATCATGCACTGCTCACGCGGCTGTTCATACAATGATCACGTAGCTACCATGTACTGGTCACGTGAGTGAACATGCACTGTTCACGTAATTGATCATGCACTGATCAGGTGACTTATGCACTGTTATCATGAGTGATCATGCACTGATCACGTGAGTGATCATGCACTGATCACGTGAGTGATCATGCACTGATCTCGTGGCTATCATGCACGGCTCATGTGGCTGATCATGCAATGATCACCTTGCTACCATATACTGGTCACGTGACTGATGATGCACTAATCACGTAATTGATCATGCACTGATCATGTGGCTGATCATGCACTGATCACGTGGCTGATCATCCACTGATCACGTGACTGATCATGCACTGATCACGTGGCGATCATGCACTGCTCACGTGGCTGATCATGCACTGATCACGTGGCTATCGTGCACTGATCACTTGGCTGGTCATACACTGATCACGTGCATGGTCATGCACAGATTACATGACTGATCATGCACTGAACACGTGACTGATCATGCACTGATCACGTGGCTATCATGCACTGATCACGTGGCTGATCATGCAATGATCATGTAGCTACCATGTACCGGTCAGGTGACTGTTCATACACCCATCAGTTGACGGATCATGCACTGATCACATGGCTGATCATACACTGATCACCTGCCTGGTCATGCACAGATCAAGTGACAAATCATGAACTGATCACATAGCTATCATGAAATGATCACCTGGCTTATCATGCACTGATGACGTGGCTGATCATCCACTGATCACGTGACTGATCATGCACTGATCACGTGACTGATCATGCACTGATCACGTGGCTATCATGCACTGATCACTTGGCTGTTCATACACTGATCACGTGCCTGGTCATGCACAGATTACATGACTGATCATGCACTGAACACGTGACTGATCATGCATTGATCACGTGTCTATCATGCACTACTCACGTGGCTGATCATGCAATGATCATGTAGCTACCATGTACCGGTCAGGTGACTGATCATACACCCATCAGGTGACAGATCATGCACTGATCACGTGGCTGATCATACACTGATCACCTGCCTGGTCATGCACAGATCACGTGACAAATCATGAACTGATCACATAGCTATCATGAACTGATCACCTGGCTGATCATGCACTGATCACGTGGCTGATCATGCACTGATACCGTGACTGAGCATGGACTGATCACATGACTATCATGTAGTGATCACGTGACTTAATGGCGCTGATCATGTGACTGATCTTGCGCTGATCATGTTTGCTATCATACACTGATCATGTGCCTCTGGAGGCAATAAACAAAGAGCTGAGTAGGCACGAGTCATACAGTCAGCAGGCAATAATCATGGAACTCAGCTGTGAGGAATCATGCTGCTCAGCTGGCAATAATCAAGCAGCTGAGCAGGCAGGTATTACACAGCACAGCTGGCAATTGTCAAGCAGATGACAGGCAGGAATCGTGCAGCTCAGCTGGTAATTGTCAAGCAGATGAGCAGACAGTAATCACGCAGCTCAGCAGGCCCTGATCACGTGACTGAGCATGCACTGTTCACGTGGCTGATCATACACTGATCACGTGATTGATCATGCACTGATCACTTGGATATCATGCACTGATCACGTGGCTGATCATACACTGTTCACGTGTCTGACCATGCACTGATCACGTGGCTGATCATACACTGCTCACGTAACTGATCATGCACTGATCACGTGGCTATCATGCACTGATCACGTGGCTGAACTTGCACTGTTCACGTGGCTGATCACACACCTGTCACATGACATATCATGCACTGATAACGTGCCACTCATGCACTGATCACGTGGCTGATCATACTCTGCTCACGTAACTCATCATGCACACATCACGTGGCTATCAGGCACTGCTCACGTGGTTCGTCTTGGAATGATCACGAAGCTACAATATACTGGTCACGTGACTGATCATGCACAGATCACCTAAATGATCATGCACTGTTCATGTGACTGATCATGTGCTGATCACCTGACTGATCATACACTCATCACGGGAGTGATCGTGCACTGATCACGGCGCTATCATGCATTGACTACATGACTCCACATGCACTGATCACGTTAATGATCATGCACTGATCACCTGCTGCCCATGCACTGATCACGTGGATAAACATACACTGATCATGTGACAGAACATGCAGTGATCACGCGGCTATCATGAACTGCTAACGTGGCTGATGATGCAATGATCACGTAGCTACCATGTACTGGTCACGTGACTGATCATGCACTGATCACGTAATTGATCATGCACTGATCACGTGGCTGACCATGCACTAATCACGTGGCTGATCATACTCTGCTCACGTAACTGATCATGCACACATCACGTGGCTATCATGCACTGCTCACGTGCCTCGTCATGGAATGTTCACGTAGCTACCATATACTGTTCACGTGACTGATCATGCAAAGATCACGTAAATGATCATGCACTGTTCACGTGACTGATCATGTACTGATCACGTGACTGATCATGCACTGATCACGTGGCTATCATGCTCTGCTCGCGTGGCTGATCATGCAACGATCACGTAGCAACCATGTACTGGTCACGTGACTGATCATGCACTGATAAGGTAATTGATCCTGCACTGATCACGTGGCTCATCATGCACTGATCACGTGGCTGATCACACATGTATCACGTGACTGATCATGCACTGATCACGTGGTTCTCATGCACTGATCACGTGGCTGTCATGCACTGATCACGTGGATATCATGCACTGATCACGTGGCTGATCACACACGTATCACATGACTGATCATGCACTAATCACGTGGCTATCATGCAATGATCACTTGGCTGGACATACACTGATCACGTGCCTGGTCATGCACTGATCACGTGGCTGATCACACACGTATCACATGACTGATCATGCACTGATCACGTAGCAATCTTGCACTGATCACTTGGCTGATCATACACTCATCACGGGACTGATCGTGCACTGATCACGGCGCTATCATGCATTGACTACATGACTCCACATGCACTGATCACGTGGATGATCATTTACTGATCACGTGACTGACCATGCACTGATCACGTGACTGATCATGCACTGATCACGTGGCTGATCACACACGTATCACATGACTGATCATGCACTGATCACGTGGCTATCATGCACTGATCACGTGGCTATCATGCACTGATCACGTGGCTGATCAGGCAATGATCACGTGGCTGATCACACACGTATCACATGACTGATCATGCACTGACCACGTGGCTATCATGCACTGATCACGTGACTGACCATGCACTGATCACGTGACTGATCATGCACTGATCACGTGGCTGATCACACACGTATCACATGACTGATCATGCACTGATCACGTGATGATCATGCACTGATCACTTGGATATCATGCACTGATCACGTGGCTGATCATACACTGTTCACGTGTCTGACCATGCACTGCTAACGTGGCTGATCATACACTACTCACGTAACTGATCAAGCACTGATCACGTGGCTATCATGCACTGATCACGTGGCTGAACATGCACTGTTCACGTGGCTGATAATGCACTGATCACGTGACTGATCATGCACTGATCACGTGGCTGATCATGCACTGATCACGTGGCTGATCATGCACTGATCACGTGACTGATCATGCACTGATCACGTGGCTGATCATGCACTGATCACGTGGCTGATCATGTACTGATCACGTGACTGATCATGCACTGATCACGTGGCTGATCATGCACTGATCACGTGGCTATCATGCACTGATCACGTGACTGATCATGCACTGATCACGTGGTTGATCATGCACTGATCATGTGGCTGATCATGCACTGATCACGTAATTGATCATGCACTTATCATTTGGCTGATCATGCACAGATCACGTAAATGATCACGCACTCTTCACGTGACTGATCATGTACTGATCACGTGGCTATGATGCACTGATCACTTGGCTGGTCATACACAGATCACATGACTGATCATGCACTGTTCACGTGACTGATCATGTACTGATCACGTGACTGATCATGCACTGATCACGTAATTGATCATGCACTGATCACGTGGCTGATCATGCAATGATCACGTGACTGAGCATGCACTGATCACGTGACTGATCATCCACTGATCAGTTGGCTAACATGCACTTACTACTTGGCTGATCATACACTGATCACATGACTGATAATGCACTGCTCATCTGGCTACCGTGCACTCATTACCTGGCTATCGTGCACTGATCACTTGGTTGATCATACACTGATCACGAGACTGATCATGCACTGATCACGTCTATATCATGCACTGATCACATGACTGCCCATGCACTGATCACCCGGATGATCATACACTGATCATGCGACAGATCATGCACTGATCACGTGGCTGATCATGCACTGATATCGTGACTGAGCATGCACTGATCATGTGCCGGGAGCCGGGGAGGCATTCCACTCTGGACAAAGGTCATGAGGAAGGAGGCTCGGCATACGCAAATGCGGGATCGAGCCTCAGGAGTCCACCCGGATATTCTCGAGCATCTCCCCCCAAAAAAAACCAGAGTCTGCCTACTGTATTGCTTTGTGCTCTCACCTCTGATTTCACTGGGGGCTGTCCCCCACCACCATCTCGCTCTCTCTGTCAAAGAGTTAACTTACAGCTCCAATTCATAAAGTTCTTTGTCATTCTTCCCTTTAACTTCCAGCTGAGTCTCCATCTGGAGCGCGGAACCCACCACGCTTACTAATTATGCCTGGGCTGCTAAGACCCACTCGAGAAGGTGTCTAGGGTGAGGCACCTTTCGCTATTCGAGAGGGCACCTGCGGCCTACGTAAGTGGTGCAAACTTCCTGTCTTGAAGTTTGATTGGTCTTCCGCGTAAACCAAGCTACTCAGTCTCTTTTCTCCTCCGAATTTTCCTACTGAGCTCTCCTCATACTATTATTCTTGACATCTCTGATTAGCATATAAATAGTCGCCTAGGCCATCTCTCCTTCGAATACCCTGGATCAGTGGGGGCTGGTCCCCGGCAGGTGGCGACCGAACAGGGACCTCAGGAGGCAATACTCAAAGAGCTGAGCAGACACGAACCACGCAATCAGCAGGCAATAAGCATGGAGCTCAGCAGTGACGAATCATGCTGCTCAACTGGCAATAATCAAGCACGTGACCAGGCAGGAATCACGCAGATCAGCTGGCAATTGTCAAGCAGATGAGCCGGCAGGAATCACGCAGCTCAGCAGGCCCTGATCACGTGACACTGCAGGCACTGATCACGTGGCTGATCAAGTACAGATCACGTGACTGAGCATGCACTGATCACGTGGCTATCATGCACTGATGACGTGACTGCGCAAGCACTGATGACGTGGCTGATCAGGCACTGATCACATGGCTCATCATGCAATGATCACGTGTTTATCAGGCAATGATCAGTGGCTGACAGGCGCTGATCATGGGACTGTGCACGCACTGATCACGTGGCTATCATGCACTGATTACGTGACTGCGCATGCACTGATGACGTGGCTGTTCGGGCACTGATCACGTGTTTATCAGGCAGTGATCAGTGACTGACAGGCGCAGATCAGGGGACTGTGCACGCACTGATCAGGTGGCTGATCAGGAACTGACCACGTGACTGCGCATGCAGTGATCACGTGCCTGGTCGTTCACAGATCACGTGTTTATCATACGGTGATCACGTGACTCAGAGGCGCTGATCACGTGACTGTGCCGTCAGTGATCACGTGGCTGAGCAGGCACTGATATCGTGACTGAGCATGCACTGATCATGTGCCGGGAGCCGGGGAGGCATTCCACTCTGGACAAAGGTCATGAGGAAGGAGGCTCGGCATACGCAAATTCGGGATCGAGCCTCAGGAGTCCACCCGGATATTCTCGAGCATCTCCCCCCCAAAAAAACCAGAGTCTGCCTACTGTATTGCTTTGTGCTCTCACCTCTGATTTCACTGGGGGCTGTCCCCCACCACCATCTCGCTCTCTCTGTCAAAGAGTTAACTTAGAGCTCCAATTCATAAAGTTCTTTGTCATTCTTCCCTTTAACTTCCAGCTGAGTCTCCATCTGGAGCGCGGAACCCACCACGCTTACTAATTATGCCTGGGCTGCTAAGACCCACTCGAGAAGCTGTCTAGGGTTAGACACCTTTCGCTATTCGAGAGGGCGCCTATGGCCTACGTAACTGGTGCAAACTTCTTGTCTTGAAGTTTGATTGGTCTTCCGCCTAAACCAAGCTACTCAGTCTCTTTTCTCCACCGAATTTTCCTACTGAGCTCTCCTCATACTATTATTCTTGACATCTCTGATTAGTATATAAATAGTCGCCTAGGCCATCTCTCCTTCGAATACCCTGGATCAGTTGGGGCTGGTCCCCGGCAGGTGGCGACCGAACAGGGACCTCAGGAGGCAATACTCAAAGAGCTGAGCAGACACGAACCACGCAATCAGCAGGCAATAAGCATGGAGCTCAGCAGTGACGAATCATGCTGCTCAACTGGCAATAATCAAGCACGTGACCAGGCAGGAATCACGCAGCTCAGCTGGCAATTGTCAAGCAGATGAGCCGACAGGAATCACGCAGCTCAGATGGAAATTGTCATTCAGATGAGCCGGCAGGAATCACGCAGCTCAGCAGGCCCTGATCACGTGACTCTGCAGGCACTGATCACGTGGCTGATCAAGTACAGATCACGTGACTGAGCATGCACTGATCACATGGCTATCATGCACTGATGACGTGACTCCGCATGCACTGATGACGTGGCTGATCAGGCACTGATCACGTGGCTCTGCAGGCACTGATCACGTGGCTGATCAAGTACAGATCACGTGACTGAGCATGCACTGATCACGTGGCTATCATGCACTGATGACGTGACTGCGCATGCAATGATGACGTGGCTGATCAGGCACTGATCACATGGCTCATCATGCACTGATCACGTGTTTATCAGGCAATGATCAGTGGCTGACAGGCGCTGATCATGGGACTGTGTACGCACTGATCACGTGGCTATCATGCACTGATCACGTGACTGCGCAGGCACTGATGACGTGGCTGTTCGGGCACTGATCACGTGTTTATCAGGCAGTGATCAGTGACTGACAGGCGCTGATCAGGGGACTGTGCACGCACTGATCAGGTGGCTGATCAGGAACTGACCACGTGACCGCGCATGCAGTTATCACGTGGCTGGTCGTTCACTGATCACGTGTTTATCATACGGTGATCACGTGACTGAGAGGCGCTGATCACGTGACTGTGCCTTCAGTGATCATGTGGCTGAGCAGGCACTGATATCGTGACTGAGCATGCACTGATCATGTGCCGGGAGCCGGGGAGGCATTCCACTCTGGACAAAGGTCATGAGGATGGAGGCTCGGCATACGCAAATTCGGGATCGAGCCTCAGGAGTCCACCCGGATATTCTCGAGCATCTCCCCCCCAAAAAAACCAGACTCTGCCTACTGTATTGCTTTGTGCTCTCACCTCTGATTTCACTGGGTCTGTCCCCCACCACCATCTCGCTCTCTCTGTCAAAGAGTTAACTTACAGCTCCAATTCATAAAGTTCTTTCTCATTCTTCCCTTTAACTTCCAGCTGAGTCTCCATCTGGAGCGCGGAACCCATCACGCTTACTAATTATTCCTGGGCTGCTAAGACCCACTCGAGAAGGTGTCTAGGGTGAGGCACCTTTCGCTATTCGAGAGGGCGCCTGCGGCCTACGTAAATGATGCAAACTTCCTGTCTTGAAGTTTGATTGGTCTTCCGCCTAAACCAAGCTACTCAGTCTCTTTTCTCCACCGAATTTTCCTACTGAGCTCTCCTCATACTATTATTCTTGACATCTCTGATTAGCATATAAATAGTCGCCTAGGCCATCTCTCCTTCGAATACCCTGGATCAGTTGGGGCTGGTCCCCGGCAGGTGGCGACCGAACAGGGACCTCAGGAGGCGATACTCAAAGAGCTGAGCAGACACGAACCACGCAATCAGCAGGCAATAAGCATGGAGCTCAGCAGTGACGAATCATGCTGCTCAACTGGCAATAATCAAGCACGTGACCAGGCAGGAATCACGCAGCTCAGCTGGCAATTGTCAAGCAGATGAGCCGGCAGGAATCACGCAGCTCAGCAGGCCCTGATCACGTGACTCTGCAGGCACTGATCACGTGGCTGATCAAGTACAGATCACGTGACTGAGCATGCACTGATCACGTGGCTATCATGCATTGATGACCTGACTGCGCATGCACTGATGACGTGCCTGATCAGGCACTGATCACATGGCTCATCATGCACTGATCACGTGTTTATCAGGCAATGATCAGTGGCTGACAGTCGCTGATCATGGGACTGTGCACGCACTGATTAAGTGGCTATCATGCACTGATCACGTGACTGCGCATGCACTGATGACGTGGCTGTTCGGGCACTGATCACGTGTTTATCAGGCAGTGATCAGTGACTGACAGGCGCTAATCAGGGGACTGTGCACGCACTGATCAGGTGGCTGATCAGGAACTGACCACGTGACCGCGCATGCAGTTATCACGTGGCTGGTCGTTCACTGATCACGTGTTTATCATACGGTGATCACGTGACTCAGAGGCGCTGATCACGTGACTGTGCCGTCAGTGATCACGTGGCTGAGCAGGCACTGATATCGTGACTGAGCATGCACTGATCATGTGCCGGGAGCCGGGGAGGCATTCCACTCTGGACAAAGGTCATGAGGAAGGAGGCTCGGCATACGCAAATGCGGGATCGAGCCTCAGGAGTCCACCCGGATATTCTCGAGCATCTCCCCCCCAAAAAAACCAGAGTCTGCCTACTGTATTGCTTTGTGCTCTCACCTCTGATTTCACTGGGGGCTGTCCCCCACCACCATCTCGCTCTCTCTGTCAAAGAGTTAACTTACAGCTCCAATTCATAAAGTTCTTTGTCATTCTTCCCTTTAACTTCCAGCTGAGTCTCCATCTGGAGCGCGGAACCCACCACGCTTACTAATTATTCCTGGGCTGCTAAGACCCACTCGAGAAGGTTTCTAGGGTGAGGCACCTTTCGCTATTCGAGAGGGCGCCTATGGCCTACGTAACTGGTGCAAACTTCTTGTCTTGAAGTTTGATTGGTCTTCCGCCTAAACCAAGCTACTCAGTCTCTTTTCTCCACCGAATTTTCCTACTGAGCTCTCCTCATACTATTATTCTTGACATCTCTGATTAGCATATAAATAGTCGCCTAGGCCATCTCTCCTTTGAATACCCTGGATCAGTTGGGGCTGGTCCCCGGCAGGTGGCGACCGAACAGGGACCTCAGGAGGCAATACTCAAAGAGCTGAGCAGACACGAACCACGCAATCAGCAGGCAATAAGCATGGAGCTCAGCAGTGACGAATCATGCTGCTCAACTGGCAATAATCAAGCACGTGACCAGGCAGGAATCACGCAGCTCAGCTGGCAATTGTCAAGCAGATGAGCCGACAGGAATCACGCAGCTCAGATGGAAATTGTCATTCAGATGAGCCGGCAGGAATCACGCAGCTCAGCAGGCCCTGATCACGTGACTCTGCAGGCACTGATCACGTGGCTGATCAAGTACAGATCACGTGACTGAGCATGCACTGATCACGTGGCTATCATGCACTGATGACGTGACTCCGCATGCACTGATGACGTGGCTGATCAGGCACTGATCACGTGGCTCTGCAGGCACTGATCACGTGGCTGATCAAGTACAGATCACGTGACTGAGCATGCACTGATCACGTGGCTATCATGCACTGATGACGTGACTGCGCATGCACTGATGACGTGGCTGATCAGGCACTGATCACATGGCTCATCATGCACTGATCACGTGTTTATCAGGCAATGATCAGTGGCTGACAGGCGCTGATCATGGGACTGTGCACGCACTGATCACGTGGCTATCATGCACTGATCACGTGACTCCCCATGCACTGATGACGTGGCTGTTCGGGCACTGATCACGTGTTTATCAGGCAGTGATCAGTGACTGACAGGCGCTGATCACGGGACTGTGCACGCACTGATCAGTGGCTGATCAGGAACTGACCACCTGACCGCGCATGCAGTGATCACGTGGCTGGTCGTTCACTGATCACGTGTTTATCATACCGTGATCAACTGACTGAGAGGCGCTGATCACGTGACTGTGCCGTCAGTGATCACGTGGCTGAGCAGGCACTGATATGGTGACTGAGCATGCACTGATCATGTGCCGGGAGCCGGGGAGGCATTCCACTCTGGACAAAGGTCATGAGGAAGGAGGCTAGGCATACGCAAATGCGGGATCGAGCCTCAGGAGTCCACCCGGATGTTCTCGAGCATCTCCTCCCCAAAAAAACCAGAGTCTGCCTAATGTATTGCTTTGTGCTCTCACTTCTGATTTCACTGGGGGCTGTCCCCCACCACCATCTCGCTCTCTCTGTCAAAGAGTTAACTTACAGCTCCAACTCATAAAGTTCCTTGTCATTCTTCCCTTTAACTTCCAGCTGAGTCTCCATCTGGAGCGCGGAACCCACCACGCTTACTAATTATGCCTGGGCTGCTAAGACCCACTCGAGAAGGTGTCTAGGGTGAGGCACCTTTCGCTATTCGAGAGGGCGCCTGCGGCCTACGTAAGTGGTGCAAACTTCTTGTCTTGAAGTTTGATTGGTCTTCCGCGTAAACCAAGCTACTCAGTCTCTTTTCTCCACCGAATTTTCCTACTGAGCTCTCCTCATACTATTATTCTTGACATCTCTGATTAGCATATAAAGAGTCGCCTAGGCCATCTCTCCTTCGAATACCCTGGATCAGTTGGGGCTGGTCCCCGGCAGGTGGCGACCGAACAGGGACCTCAGGAGGCGATACTCAAAGAGCTGAGCAGACACGAACCACGCAATCAGCAGGCAATAAGCATGGAGCTCAACAGTGACGAATCATGCTGCTCAACTGGCAATAATCAAGCACGTGACCAGGCAGGAATCACGCAGCTCAGCTGGCAATTGTCAAGCAGATGAGCCGACAGGAATCACGCAGCTCAGCTGGCAATTGTCATGCAGATGAGCCGGCAGGAATCACGCAGCTCAGCAGGCCCTGATCACGTGACTCTGCAGGCACTGATCACGTGGCTGATCAAGTCCAGATCACGTGACTGAGCATGCACTGATCACGTGGCTATCATGCACTGATGACGTGACTGTGCATGCACTGATGACGTGGCTGATCGGGCACTGATCACATGGCTCATCATGCACTGATCACGTGTTTATCAGGCAATGATCAGTGACTGACAGGCGCTGATCATGGGACTGTGCACGCACTGATCACGTGGCTATCATGCACTGATCACGTGACTGCGCATGCACTGATGACGTGGCTGTTCGGGCACTGATCACGTGTTTATCAGGCAGTGATCAGTGACTGACAGGCGCTGATCAGGGGACTGTGCACGCACTGATCAGGTGGCTGATCAGGAACTCACCACCTGACCGCGCATGCAGTGATCACGTGGCTGGTCGTTCACTGATCACGTGTTTATCATACGGTGATCACGTGACTGAGAGGCGCTGATCACGTGACTGTGCCGTCAGTGATCATGTGGCTGAGCAGGCACTGATATCGTGACTGAGCATGCACTGATCATGTGCCGGGAGCCGGGGAGGCATTCCACTCTGGACAAAGGTCATGAGGAAGGAGGCTCGGCATACGCAAATGCGGGATCGAGCCTCAGGAGTCCACCCGGATATTCTCGAGCATCTCCCCCCCAAAAAAACCAGAGTCTGCCTACTGTATTGCTTTGTGCTCTCACCTCTGATTTCACTGGGGGCTGTCCCCCACCAACATCTCGCTCTCTCTGTCAAAGAGTTAACTTACAGCTCCAATTCATAAAGTTCTTTGTCATTCTTCCCTTTAACTTCCAGCTGAGTCTCCATCTGGAGCGCGGAACCCACCACGCTTACTAATTATGCCTGGGCTGCTAAGACCCACTCGAGAAGCTGTCTAGGGTTAGGCACCTTTCGCTATTCGAGAGGGCGCCTATGGCCTACGTAACTGGTGCAAACTTCTTGTCTTGAATTTTGATTGGTCTTCCGCCTAAACCAAGCTACTCAGTCTCTTTTCTCCACCTAATTCTCCTACTGAGCTCTCCTCATACTATTATTCTTGACATCTCTGATTAGCATATAAATAGTCGCCTAGGCCATCTCTCCTTTGAATACCCTGGATCAGTTGGGGCTTGTCCCCGGCAGGTGGCGACCGAACAGGGACCTCAGGAGGCAATACTCAAAGAGCTGAGCAGACACGAACCACGCAATCAGCAGGCAATAAGCATGGAGCTCAGCAGTGACGAATCATGCTGCTCAACTGGCAATAATCAAGCACGTGACCAGGCAGGAATCACGCAGCTCAGCTGGCAATTGTCAAGCAGATGAGCCGACAGGAATCACGCAGTTCAGATGGAAATTGTCATTCAGATGAGCTGGCAGGAATCACGCAGCTCAGCAGGCCCTGATCACGTGACTCTGCAGGCACTGATCACGTGGCTGATCAAGTACAGATCACGTGACTGAGCATGCACTGATCACGTGGCTATCATGCACTGATGACGTGACTGCGCATGCACTGATGACGTGGCTGATCAGGCACTGATCACGTGGCTCTGCAGGCACTGATCACGTGGCTGATTAAGTACCGATCACGTGACTGAGCATGCACTGATCACGTGGCTATCATGCACTCATGACGTTACTGCGCATGCACTGATGACGTGGCTGATCAGGCCCTGATCACATGGCTCATCATGCACTGATCACGTGTTTATCAGGCAATGATCAGTGGCTGACAGGCGCTGATCATGGGACTGTGCACGCACTGATCACGTGGCTATCATGCACTGATCACATGTCTGCGCATGCACTGATGACGTGGCTGTTCGGGCACTGATCACGTGTTTATCAGGCAGTGATCAGTGACTGACAGGAGCTGATCAGGGGACTGTGCACGCACTGTTCAGGTGGCTGATCAGGAACTGACCACCTGACCACGCATGCAGTGATCACGTGGCTGGTCGTTCACTGATCACGTGTTTATCATACGGTGATCACGTGACTGAGAGGCGCTGATCACGTGACTGTGCCGTCAGTGATCACGTGGCTGAGCATGCACTGATATCGTGACTGAGCCTGCACTGATCATGTGCCGGGAGCCGGGGAGGCATTCCACTCTGGACAAAGGTCATGAGGAAGGAGGCTCGGCATACGCAAATGCGGGATCGAGCCTCAGGAGTCCACCCGGATATTCTCGAGCATCTCCCCCCCAAAAAAACCAGAGTCTGCCTACTGTATTGCTTTGTGCTCTCACCTCTGATTTCACTGGGGGCTGTCCCCCACCACCATCTCGCTCTCTCTGTCAAAGAGTTAACTTACAGCTCCAATTCATAAAGTTCCTTGTCATTCTTCCCTTTAACTTCCAGCTGAGTCTCCATCTGGAGCGCGGAACCCACCACGCTTACTAATTATGCCTGGGCTGCTAAGACCCACTCGAGAAGCTGTCTAGTGTGAGGCACCATTCGCTATTCGAGAGGGCGCCTGCGGCCTACGTAAGTGGTGCAAACTTCTTGTCTTGAAGTTTGATTGGTCTTCCGCGTAAACCTACTCAGTCTCTTTTCTCCACCGAATTTTCCTACTGAGCTCTCCTCATACTATTATTCTTGACATCTCTGATTAGCATATAAATAGTCGCCTAGGCCATCTCTCCTTCGAATACCCTGGATCAGTTGGGGCTGGTCCCCGGCAGGTGGCGACCGAACAGGGACCTCAGGAGGCAATACTCAAAGAGCTGAGCAGACACGAACCACGCAATCAGCAGGCAATAAGCATGGAGCTCAGCAGTGACGAATCATGCTGCTCAACTGGCAATAATCAAGCACGTGACCAGGCAGGAATCACGCAGCTCAGCTGGCAATTGTCAAGCAGATGAGACGACAGGAATCACGCAGCTCAGATGGCAATTGTCATGCAGATGAGCCGGCAGGAATCACGCAGCTCAGCAGGCCCTGATCACGTGACTCTGCAGGCACTGATCACGTGGCTGATCAAGTACAGATCACGTGACTGAGCATGCACTGATCACGTGGCTATCATGCACTGATGACGTGACAGTGCATGCACTGATGACGTGGCTGATCAGGCACTGATCACATGGCTCATCATGCACTGATCACATGTTTATCAGGCAATGATCAGTGACTGACAGGCGCTGATCAGGGGACTGTGCACGCACTGGTCAGGTGGCTGATCAGGAAATGACCACCTGACCGCGCATGCAGTGATCACGTGGCTGGTCGTTCACTGATCACGTGATTATCATACGGTGATCACGTGACTGAGAGGCGCTGATCACGTGACTGTGCCGTCAGTGATCACGTGGCTGAGCATGCACTGATATCGTGACTGAGCATGCACTGATCATGTGCCGGGAGCCGGGGAGGCATTCCACTCTCGACAAAGGTCATGAGGAAGGAGGCTCGGCATACGCAAATGCGGGATCGAGCCTCAGGAGTCCACCCGCATATTCTCGAGCATCTCTCCCCAAAAAAAAACAGAGTCTGCCTACTGTATTGCTTTGTGCTCTCACCTCTGATTTCACTGGGGGCTGTCCCCGACCACCATCTCGCTCTCTCTGTCAAAGAGTTAACTTACAGCTCCAATTCATAAAGTTCCTTGTCATTCTTCCCTTTAACTTCCAGCTGAGTCTCCATCTGGAGCGTGGAACCCACCACGCTTACTAATTATGCCTGGGCTGCTAACACCCACTCGAGAAGGTGTCTAGGGTGAGGCACCTTTCGCTATTCGAGAGGGCGCCTGCGGCCTACGTAAGTCGTGCAAACTTCTTGTCTTGAATATTGATTGGTCTTCGGCGTGAACCAAGCTACTCACTCTCTTTTCTCCACCGAATTTTCCTACTGAGCTCTCCTCATACTATTATTCTTGACATCTCTGATTAGCATATAAATAGTCGCCTAGGCCATCTCTCCTTCGAATACACTGGATCCGTTGGGGCTGGTCCCCGGCAGGTGGCGACCGAAGAGGGACCTCAGGAGGCAATACTCAAAGAGCTGAGCAGACACGAACCACGCAATCAGCAGGCAATAAGCATGGAGCTCAGCAGTGACGAATCATGCTGCTCAACTGGCAATAATCAAGCACGTGACCAGGCAGGAACCACGCAGCTCAGCTGGCAATTGTCAAGCAGATGAGCCGACAGGAATCACGCAGCTCAGATGGCAATTGTCATGCAGATGAGCCGGCAGGAATCACGCAGCTCAGCAGGCCCTGATCACGTGACTCTGCAGGCACTGATCACATGGCTGATCAAGTACAGATCACGTGACTGAGCATGCACTGATCACGTGGCTATCATGCACTGATGACGTGACTGCGCATGCACTGATGACGTGGCTGATCAGGCACTGATCACATGGCTCATCATGCACTGATCACGTGTTTATCAGGCATTGTTCAGTGACTGACAAGCGCTGATCATGGGACTGTGCACGCACTGATCACGTGGCTATCATGCACTGATCACGTGACTCCCCATGCACTGATGACGTGGCTGTTCGGGCACTGATCACGTGTTTATCAGGCAGTGATCAGTGACTGACAGGCGCTGATCAGGGGACTGTGCACGCACTGATCAGGTGGCTGATCAGGAACTGACCACCTGACCACGCATGCAGTGATCACGTGGCTGGTCGTTCACTGATCACGTGTTTATCATACGGTGATCACGTGACTGAGAGGCGCTGATCACGTGACTGTGCCGTCAGTGATCACGTGGCTGAGCATGCACTGATATCGTGACTGAGCCTGCACTGATCATGTGCCGGGAGCCGGGGAGGCATTCCACTCTGGACAAAGGTCATGAGGAAGGAGGCTCGGCATACGCAAATGCGGGATCGAGCCTCAGGAGTCCACCCGGATATTCTCGAGCATCTCCCCCCCAAAAAAACCAGAGTCTGCCTACTGTATTGCTTTGTGCTCTCACCTCTGATTTCACTGGGGGCTGTCCCCCACCACCATCTCGCTCTCTCTGTCAAAGAGTTAACTTACAGCTCCAATTCATAAAGTTCCTTGTCATTCTTCCCTTTAACTTCCAGCTGAGTCTCCATCTGGAGCGCGGAACCCACCACGCTTACTAATTATGCCTGGGCTGCTAAGACCCACTCGAGAAGCTGTCTAGTGTGAGGCACCATTCGCTATTCGAGAGGGCGCCTGCGGCCTACGTAAGTGGTGCAAACTTCTTGTCTTGAAGTTTGATTGGTCTTCCGCGTAAACCTACTCAGTCTCTTTTCTCCACCGAATTTTCCTACTGAGCTCTCCTCATACTATTATTCTTGACATCTCTGATTAGCATATAAATAGTCGCCTAGGCCATCTCTCCTTCGAATACCCTGGATCAGTTGGGGCTGGTCCCCGGCAGGTGGCGACCGAACAGGGACCTCAGGAGGCAATACTCAAAGAGCTGAGCAGACACGAACCACGCAATCAGCAGGCAATAAGCATGGAGCTCAGCAGTGACGAATCATGCTGCTCAACTGGCAATAATCAAGCACGTGACCAGGCAGGAATCACGCAGCTCAGCTGGCAATTGTCAAGCAGATGAGCCGACAGGAATCACGCAGCTCAGATGGCAATTGTCATGCAGATGAGCCGGCAGGAATCACGCAGCTCAGCAGGCCCTGATCACGTGACTCTGCAGGCACTGATCACGTGGCTGATCAAGTACAGATCACGTGACTGAGCATGCACTGATCACGTGGCTATCATGCACTGATGACGTGACAGTGCATGCACTGATGACGTGGCTGATCAGGCACTGATCACATGGCTCATCATGCACTGATCACATGTTTATCAGGCAATGATCAGTGACTGACAGGCGCTGATCAGGGGACTGTGCACGCACTGGTCAGGTGGCTGATCAGGAAATGACCACCTGACCGCGCATGCAGTGATCACGTGGCTGGTCGTTCACTGATCACGTGATTATCATACGGTGATCACGTGACTGAGAGGCGCTGATCACGTGACTGTGCCGTCAGTGATCACGTGGCTGAGCATGCACTGATATCGTGACTGAGCATGCACTGATCATGTGCCGGGAGCCGGGGAGGCATTCCACTCTCGACAAAGGTCATGAGGAAGGAGGCTCGGCATACGCAAATGCGGGATCGAGCCTCAGGAGTCCACCCGCATATTCTCGAGCATCTCTCCCCAAAAAAAAACAGAGTCTGCCTACTGTATTGCTTTGTGCTCTCACCTCTGATTTCACTGGGGGCTGTCCCCGACCACCATCTCGCTCTCTCTGTCAAAGAGTTAACTTACAGCTCCAATTCATAAAGTTCCTTGTCATTCTTCCCTTTAACTTCCAGCTGAGTCTCCATCTGGAGCGCGGAACCCACCACGCTTACTAATTATGCCTGGGCTGCTAACACCCACTCGAGAAGGTGTCTAGGGTGAGGCACCTTTCGCTATTCGAGAGGGCGCCTGCGGCCTACGTAAGTCGTGCAAACTTCTTGTCTTGAATATTGATTGGTCTTCGGCGTGAACCAAGCTACTCACTCTCTTTTCTCCACCGAATTTTCCTACTGAGCTCTCCTCATACTATTATTCTTGACATCTCTGATTAGCATATAAATAGTCGCCTAGGCCATCTCTCCTTCGAATACACTGGATCCGTTGGGGCTGGTCCCCGGCAGGTGGCGACCGAACAGGGACCTCAGGAGGCAATACTCAAAGAGCTGAGCAGACACGAACCACGCAATCAGCAGGCAATAAGCATGGAGCTCAGCAGTGACGAATCATGCTGCTCAACTGGCAATAATCAAGCACGTGACCAGGCAGGAACCACGCAGCTCAGCTGGCAATTGTCAAGCAGATGAGCCGACAGGAATCACGCAGCTCAGATGGCAATTGTCATGCAGATGAGCCGGCAGGAATCACGCAGCTCAGCAGGGCCTGATCACGTGACTCTGCAGGCACTGATCACGTGGCTGATCAAGTACAGATCACGTGACTGAGCATGCACTGATCACGTGGCTATCATGCACTGATGACGTGACTGCGCATGCACTGATGACGTGGCTGATCAGGCACTGATCACATGGCTCATCATGCACTGATCACGTGTTTATCAGGCATTGATCAGTGACTGACAAGCGCTGATCATGGGACTGTGCACGCACTGATCACGTGGCTATCATGCACTGATCACGTGACTCCCCATGCACTGATGACGTGGCTGTTCGGGCACTGATCACGTGTTTATCAGGCAGTGATCAGTGACTGACAGGCGCTGATCAGGGGACTGTGCACGCACTGATCAGGTGGCTGATCAGGAACTGACCACCTGACCACGCATGCAGTGATCACGTGGCTGGTCGTTCACTGATCACGTGTTTATCATACGGTGATCACGTGACTGAGAGGCGCTGATCACGTGACTGTGCCGTCAGTGATCACGTGGCTGAGCATGCACTGATATCGTGACTGAGCCTGCACTGATCATGTGCCGGGAGCCGGGGAGGCATTCCACTCTCGACAAAGGTCATGAGGAAGGAGGCTCGGCATACGCAAATGCGGGATCGAGCCTCAGGAGTCCACCCGGATATTCTCGAGCATCTCCCCCCCAAAAAAACCAGAGTCTGCCTACTGTATTGCTTTGTGCTCTCACCTCTGATTTCACTGGGGGCTGTCCCCCACCACCATCTCGCTCTCTCTGTCAAAGAGTTAACTTACAGCTCCAATTCATAAAGTTCCTTGTCATTCTTCCCTTTAACTTCCAGCTGAGTCTCCATCTGGAGCGCGGAACCCACCACGCTTACTAATTATGCCTGGGCTGCTAAGACCCACTCGAGAAGCTGTCTAGTGTGAGGCACCATTCGCTATTCGAGAGGGCACCTGCGGCCTACGTAAGTGGTGCAAACTTCTTGTCTTGAAGTTTGATTGGTCTTCCGCGTAAACCTACTCAGTCTCTTTTCTCCACCGAATTTTCCTACTGAGCTCTCCTCATACTATTATTCTTGACATCTCTGATTAGCATATAAATAGTCGCCTAGGCCATCTCTCCTTCGAATACCCTGGATCAGTTGGGGCTGGTCCCCGGCAGGTGGCGACCGAACAGGGACCTCAGGAGGCAATACTCAAAGAGCTGAGCAGACACGAACCACGCAATCAGCAGGCAATAAGCATGGAGCTCAGCAGTGACGAATCATGCTGCTCAACTGGCAATAATCAAGCACGTGACCAGGCAGGAATCACGCAGCTCAGCTGGCAATTGTCAAGCAGATGAGCCGACAGGAATCACGCAGCTCAGATGGCAATTGTCATGCAGATGAGCCGGCAGGAATCACGCAGCTCAGCAGGCCCTGATCACGTGACTCTGCAGGCACTGATCACGTGGCTGATCAAGTACAGATCACGTGACTGAGCATGCACTGATCACGTGGCTATCATGCACTGATGACGTGACAGTGCATGCACTGATGACGTGGCTGATCAGGCACTGATCACTTGGCTCATCATGCACTGATCACATGTTTATCAGGCAATGATCAGTGACTGACAGGCGCTGATCAGGGGACTGTGCACGCACTGGTCAGGTGGCTGATCAGGAAATGACCACCTGACCGCGCATGCAGTGATCACGTGGCTGGTCGTTCACTGATCACGTGATTATCATACGGTGATCACGTGACTGAGAGGCGCTGATCACGTGACTGTGCCGTCAGTGATCACGTGGCTGAGCATGCACTGATATCGTGACTGAGCATGCACTGATCATGTGCCGGGAGCCGGGGAGGCATTCCACTCTCAACAAAGGTCATGAGGAAGGAGGCTCGGCATACGCAAATGCGGGATCGAGCCTCAGGAGTCCACCCGCATATTCTCGAGCATCTCTCCCCCAAAAAAAACAGAGTCTGCCTACTGTATTGCTTTGTGCTCTCACCTCTGATTTCACTGGGGGCTGTCCCCGACCACCATCTCGCTCTCTCTGTCAAAGAGTTAACTTACAGCTCCAATTCATAAAGTTCCTTGTCATTCTTCCCTTTAACTTCCAGCTGAGTCTCCATCTGGAGCGCGGAACCCACCACGCTTACTAATTATGCCTGGGCTGCTAAGACCCACTCGAGAAGGTGTCTAGGGTGAGGCACCTTTCGCTATTCGAGAGGGCGCCTGCGGCCTACGTAAGTCGTGCAAACTTCTTGTCTTGAATATTGATTGGTCTTCGGCGTGAACCAAGCTACTCACTCTCTTTTCTCCACCGAATTTTCCTACTGAGCTCTCCTCATACTATTATTCTTGACATCTCTGATTAGCATATAAATAGTCGCCTAGGCCATCTCTCCTTCGAATACACTGGATCCGTTGGGGCTGGTCCCCGGCAGGTGGCGACCGAACAGGGACCTCAGGAGGCCATACTCAAAGAGCTGAGCAGACACGAACCACGCAATCAGCAGGCAATAAGCATGGAGCTCAGCAGTGACGAATCATGCTGCTCAACTGGCAATAATCAAGCACGTGACCAGGCAGGAACCACGCAGCTCAGCTGGCAATTGTCAAGCAGATGAGCCGACAGGAATCACGCAGCTCAGATGGCAATTGTCATGCAGATGAGCCGGCAGGAATCACGCAGCTCAGCAGGCCCTGATCACGTGACTCTGCAGGCACTGATCACGTGGCTGATCAAGTACAGATCACGTGACTGAGCATGCACTGATCACGTGGCTATCATGCACTGATGACGTGACTGCGCATGCACTGATGACGTGGCTGATCAGGCACTGATCACATGGCTCATCATGCACTGATCACGTGTTTATCAGGCAGTGATCAGTGACTGACAAGCGCTGATCATGGGACTGTGCACGCACTGATCACGTGGCTATCATGCACTGATCACGTGACTCCCCATGCACTGATGACGTGGCTGTTCGGGCACTGATCACGTGTTTATCAGGCAGTGATCAGTGACTGACAGGCGCTGATCAGGGGACTGTGCACGCACTGATCAGGTGGCTGATCAGGAACTGACCACGTGACCGCGCATGCAGTGATCACGTGGCTGGTCGTTCACTGATCACGTGTTTATCATACGGTGATCACGTGACTGAGAAGCGCTGATCACGTGACTGTGCCGTCAGTGATCACGTGGCTGAGCAGGCACTGATATCGTGACTGAGCATGCACTGATCATGTGCCGGGAGCCGGGGAGGCATTCCACTCTGGACAAAGGTCATGAGGAAGGAGGCTCGGCATACGCAAATGCGGGATCGAGCCTCAGGAGTCCACCCGCATATTCTCGAGCATCTCCCCCCCCAAAAAAACAGAGTCTGCCTACTGTATTGCTTTGTGCTCTCACCTCTGATTTCACTGGGGGCTGTCCCCCACCACCATCTCGCTCTCTCTGTCAAAGAGTTAACTTACAGCTCCAATTCATAAAGTTCCTTGTCATTCTTCCCTTTAACTTC
The DNA here is from genome assembly GCF_032452875.1 of Bos javanicus. Lineage (NCBI taxonomy): Eukaryota > Metazoa > Chordata > Mammalia > Artiodactyla > Bovidae > Bos > Bos javanicus. Next base: position 67,446 of record NW_026893772.1, read on the forward strand.
CAGCTGAGTCTCCAACTGAAGCGCGGAACCCACCACGCTTACTAATTATGCCTGGGCTGCTAACACCCACTCGAGAAGGTGTCTAGGGTGAGGCACCTTTCGCTATTCGAGAGGGCGCCTGAGGCCTACGTAAATGGTGCAAACTTCTTGTCTTGAAGATTGATTGGTCTTCTGCCTGAACCAAGCTACTCAGTCTCTTTTCTCCACCGAATGTTCCTACTGAGCTCTCCTCATACTATTATTCTTGACATATCTGATTAGCATATAAATAGTCGCCTAGGCCATCTCTCCTTCGAATACCCTGGATCAGTTGGGGCTGGTCCCCGGCAGGTGGCGACCGAACAGGGACCTCAGGAGGCGATACTCAAAGAGCTGAGCAGACACGAACCACGCAATCAGCAGGCAATAAGCATGGAGCTCAGCAGTGACGAATCATGCTGCTCAACTGGCAATAATCAAGCACCTGACCAGGCAGGAATCACGCAGCTCAGCTGGCAATTGTCAAGCAGATGAGCCGACGGGAATCACGCAGCTCAGATGGCAATTGTCATGCAGATGAGCCGGCAGGAATCACGCAGCTCAGCAGGCCCTGATCACGTGACTCTGCAGGCACTGATCACGTGGCTGATCAAGTACAGATCACGTGACTGAGCATGCACTGATCACGTGGCTATCATGCACTGATGACGTGACTGCGCATGCACTGATGACGTGGCTGATCAGGCCCTGATCACATGGCTCATCATGCACTGATCACGTGTTTATCAGGCAATGATCAGTGGCTGACAGGCGCTGATCATGGGACTGTGCACGCACTGATCACGTGGCTATCATGCACTGATCACATGACTGCGCATGCACTGATGACGTGGCTGTTCGGGCACTGATCACGTGTTTATCAGGCAGTGATCAGTGACTGACAGGCGCTGATCAGGGGACTGTGCACGCACTGATCAGGTGGCTGATCAGGAATGACCACCTGACCACGCATGCAGTGATCACGTGGCTGGTCGTTCACTGATCACGTGTTTATCATACGGTGATCACGTGACTGAGAGGCGCTGATCACGTGACTGTGCCGTCAGTGATCACGTGGCTGAGCGTGCACTGATATCGTGACTGAGCCTGCACTGATCATGTGCCGGGAGCCGGGGAGGCATTCCACTCTGGACAAAGGTCATGAGGAAGGAGGCTCGGCATACGCAAATGCGGGATCGAGCCTCAGGAGTCCACCCGGATATTCTCGAGCATCTCCCCCCCAAAAAAACCAGAGTCTGCCTACTGTATTGCTTTGTGCTCTCACCTCTGATTTCACTGGGGGCTGTCCCCCACCACCATCTCGCTCTCTCTGTCAAAGAGTTAAGTTACAGCTCCAATTCATAAAGTTCCTTGTCATTCTTCCCTTTAACTTCCAGCTGAGTCTCCATCTGGAGCGTGGAACTCACCACGCTTACTAATTATGCCTGGGCTGCTAAGACCCACTCGAGAAGCTGTCTAGGGTGAGGCACCATTCGCTATTCGAGAGGGCGCCTGCGGCCTACGTAAGTGGTGCAAACTTCTTGTCTTGAAGTTTGATTGGTCTTCCGCGTAAACCAAGCTACTCAGTCTCTTTTCTCCACCGAATTTTCCTACTGAGCTCTCCTCATACTATTATTCTTGACATCTCTGATTAGCATATAAATAGTCGCCTAGGCCATCTCTCCTTCGAATACCCTGGATCAGTTGGGGCTGGTCCCCGGCAGGTGGCGACCGAACAGGGACCTCAGGAGGCGATACTCAAAGAGCTGAGCAGACACGAACCACGCAATCAGCAGGCAATAAGCATGGAGCTCAGCAGTGACGAATCATGCTGCTCAACTGGCAATAATCAAGCACGTGACCAGGCAGGAATCACGCAGCTCAGCTGGCAATTGTCAAGCAGATGAGCCGACAGGAATCACGCAGCTCAGATGGCAATTGTCATGCAGATGAGCCAGCAAGAATCACGCAGCTCAGCAGGCCCTGATCACGTGACTCTGCAGGTACTGATCACGTGGCTGATCAAGTCCAGATCACGTGACTGAGCATGCACTGATCACGTGGCTATCATGCACTGATGACGTCACTGTGCATGCACTGATGACGTGGCTGATCAGGCACTGATCACATGGCTCATCATGCACTGATCACGTGTTTATCAGGCAATGATCAGTGACTGACAGGCGCTGATAAGGGGACTGTGCACGCACAGGTCAGGTGGCTGATCAGGAAATGACCACCTGACCGCGCATGCAGTGATCACGTGGCTGGTCGTTCACTGATCACGTGATTATCATACGGTGATCACGTGACTGAGAGGCGCTGATCACGTGACTCTGCCATCAGTGATCACGTGGCTGAGCATGCACTGATATCGTGACTGAGCCTGCACTGATCATGTGCCGGGAGCCGGGGAGGCATTCCACTCTAGACAAAGGTCATGAGGAAGGAGGCTCGGCATACGCAAATGCGGGATCGAGCCTCAGGAGTCCACCCGCATATTCTCGAGCATCTCCCCCAAAAAAACCAGAGTCTGCCTACTGTATTGCTTTGTGCTCTCATCTCTGATTTCACTGGGGGCTGTCCCCAACCACCATCTCGCTCTCTCTGTCAAAGAGTTAACTTACAGCTCCAATTCATAAAGTTCCTTGTCATTCTTCCCTTTAACTTCCAGCTGAGTCTCCATCTGGAGCGCGGAACCCACCACGCTTACTAATTATGCCTGGGCTGCTAAGACCCACTCGAGAAGGTGTCTAGGGTGAGGCACCTTTCGCTATTCGAGAGGGCGCCTGCGGCCTACGTAAGTCGTGCAAACTTCTTGTCTTGAATATTGATTGGTCTTCGGCGTGAACCAAGCTACTCAGTCTCTTTTCTCCACCGAATTTTCCTACTGAGCTCTCCTCATACTATTATTCTTGACATCTCTGATTAGCATATAAATAGTCGCCTAGGCCATCTCTCCTTCGAATATACTGGATCCGTTGGGGCTGGTCCCTGGCAGGTGGCGACCGAACAGGGACCTCAGGAGGCGATACTCAAAGAGCTGAGCAGACACGAACCACGCAATCAGCAGGCAATAAGCATGGAGCTCAGCAGTGACGAATCATGCTGCTCAACTGGCAATAATCAAGCACGTGACCAGGCAGGAATCATGCAGCTCAGCTGGCAATTGTCAAGCAGATGAGCCGACAGGAATCACGCAGCTCAGCTGGCAATTGTCATGCAGATGAGCCGGCAGGAATCACGCAGCTCAGCAGGCCCTGATCACGTGACTGAGCATGCACTGTTCACGTGGCTGATCACACACCTATCACGTGACTGATCATGCACTGATCATGTGATTGATCATGCACTGATCACGTAGCTATCTTGCACTGATCACTTGGCTGATCATACACTCATCACGGGACTGATCGTGCACTGATCACGGCGCTATCATGCATTGACTACATGACTCGACATGCACTGATCTCGTGGATGATCATGCACTGATCACGTGACTGACCATGCACTGATCACGTGACTGATCAGGCACTGATCACATGGCTGAACTTGCACTGACCACGTGGCTTTCATGCACTGCTCACGTGGCTGATCAGGCAATGATCACGTAGCTACCATGTACTGGTCACGTGACTGATCATGCACTGATCACGTAATTGATCAAGCACTGATCATGTGGCTGATCATGCACTGATCACGTGGCTGATCATATACTGATCACGTGACTGATCATGCACTGATCACGTGGCTATCATGCACTGATCACTTGGCTGGACATACACTGATCACGTGCCTGGTCATGCACTGATCACGTGGCTGATCATGCACTGATCACGTGACTGATCATGCACTGATCTCGTGTCTGATCATGCACTGATCACGTGGCTATCATGCACTGCTCACCTGGCTGATCATGTGATGATCACACAGCTACCATGTACTGGTCACATGACTGATCATGCACTGATCACGTGACTGATCATGCAGTGATCACGTGGCTATCGTGCACTACTCACGTGGCTGATCATGCAATGATCATGTAGCTACCATGTACAGGTCACGTGAATGATCATACACCCATCAGGTTACTGATCATGCACTGATCACGTGGCTATCATGCACTGATCACGAGACTGATCATGCACTGATCACGTCTATATCATGCACTGATCATATGACTGCCCATGCACTGATCACGTGGATGATCATACACTAATCATGTGACAGATCATGCACTGATCACGTGGCTGATCATGCACTGATACCGTGACTGAGCATGGACTGATCACATGACTATCATGTAGTGATCACGTGACTTAATGGCGCTGATCATGTGACTGATCATGCGCTGATCATCTTTGCTATCATACACTGATCATGTGCCTCTGGAGGCAATAAACAAAGAACTGAGTAGGCACGAATCACACAGTCAGCAGGCAATAATCATGGAACTCAGCTGTGAGGAATCATGCTGCTCAGCTGGCAATAATCAAGCAGCTGAGCAGGCAGGAATTACGCAGCACAGCTGGCAATTGTCAAGCAGATGACAGGCAGGAATCGTGCAGCTCAGCTGGCAAATGTCAAGCAGATGAGCAGACAGTAATCACACAGCTCAGCAGGCCCTGATCACGTGACTGAGCATGCACTGTTCACGTGGCTGATCATACACTGATCACGTGATGATCATGCACTGATCACTTGGATATCATGCACTGATCACGTGGCTGATCATACACTGTTCAGGTGTCTGATCATGCACTGATCACGTGGCTGATCATTCACTGCTCAGGTAACTGATCATGCACTGATCACGTGGCTATCATGGACTGAATACGTGGCTGAACATGCACTGTTCACGTGGCTGATCACACACCTGTCACGTGACATATCATGCACTGATCACGTGGCACTAATGCACTGATCACGTGGCTGATCATACTCTGCTCACGTAACTCATCATGCACACATCACGTGGCTATCATGCACTGCTCACGTGGCTCGTCATGTAATGATCACATAGCTACCATATACTGGTCACGTGACTGATCATGCACAGATCACGTAAATGATCATGCACTGTTCACGTGACTGATCATGCACTGATCACGTAATTGATCCTGCACTGATCAGGTGGCTCATCATGCACTGATCACGTGGCTGATCACACATGTATCACGTGACTGATCATGCACTGATCACGTGGCTCTCATGCACTGATCACGTGGCTGATCACACACGTATCACGTGACTGATCATGTACAGATCACGTGAATAATCATGAAGTGATCACGTGGCTATCATGCACTGATCACGTGGTATCATGCATTGATCACGTGGCTGATCACACACGTATCACGTGACTGATCTTGCACTGATCACGTGACTGATCATGCACTGTTCACCTGGCTGATCATGCAATGATCACACAGCTACCATGTACCGGTCACATGACTGATCATGCACTGATCACATAATTGATCATGCACTGATCACCTGGCTTATCATGCATTTATCATGTGACTGATCATGTGCTGATCATGTTTGGTGTCACACACTGATCATGTGCCTCTGGAGGCAATGAACATAGAGCTGAGTAAGCAGGAATCATTCAGCAGGCTATAATCATGGAACTCAGCTCTGAGAAATCATGCTTCTCAGCTGGCAATAATCAAGAAGATGAACAGGCAGGAATTACGCAGCACAGGTGGCAATTGTCAAGGAGATGACAGGCAGGAATCATGCAGCTCAGCTGGAAATTGTCAAGCAGATGAGCAGACAGTAATCACGCAGCTCAGCAGGCCCTGATCACATGACTGAGCATGCACTGTTCACGTGGCTGATCACACACCTATCACGTGACTGATCATGCACTGATCATGTGATTGATCATGCACTGATCACGTAGCTATCTTGCACTGATCACTTGGCTGATCATACACACATCACGGGACTGATCGTGCACTGATCACGGCGCTATCATGCATTGACTACATGACTCGACATGCACTGATCACGTGGATGATCATGCACTGATCACGTGACTGACCATGCACTGATCACGTGACTGATCAGGCACTGATCACATGGCTGAACTTGCACTGACCACGTGGCTTTCATGCACTGCTCACGTGGCTGATCAGGCAATGATCACGTAGCTACCATGTACTGGTCACGTGACTGATCATGCACTGATCACGTAATTGATCAAGCACTGATCATGTGGCTGATCATGCACTGATCACGTGGCTGATCATACACTGATCACGTGACTGATCATGCACTGATCACGTGGCTATCATGCACTGATCACTTGGCTGGACATACACTGATCACGTGCCTGGTCATGCACTGATCACGTGGCTGATCATGCACTGATCACGTGACTGATCATGCACTGATCTCGTGTCTGATCATGCACTGATCACGTGGCTATCATGCACTGCTCACCTGGCTGATCATGTGATGATCACGCAGCTACCATGTACTGGTCACATGACGGATCATGCACTGATCACGTGACTGATCATGCAGTGATCACGTGGCTATCGTGCACTACTCACGTGGCTGATCATGCAATGATCATGTAGCTACCATGTGCAGGTCACGTGAATGATCATACACCCATCAGGTTACTGATCATGCACTGATCACGTGGCTATCATGCACTGATCACGAGACTGATCATGCACTGATCACGTCTATATCATGCACTGATCACATGACTGCCCATGCACTGATCACGTGGATGATCATACACTAATCATGTGACAGATCATGCACTGATCACGTGGCTGATCATGCACTGATACCGTGACTGAGCATGGACTGATCACATGACTATCATGTAGGGATCACGTGACTTAATGGCGCTGATCATGTGACTGATCATGCGCTGATCATCTTTGCTATCATACACTGATCATGTGCCTCTGGAGGCAATAAACAAAGAACTGAGTAGGCACGAATCAAACAGTCAGCAGGCAATAATCATGGAACTCAGGTGTGAGGAATCATGCTGCTCAGCTGGCAATAATCAAGCAGCTGAGCAGGCAGGAATTACGCAGCACAGCTGGCAATTGTCAAGCAGATGACAGGCAGGAATCGTGCAGCTCAGCTGGCAAATGTCAAGCAGATGAGCAGACAGTAATCACACAGCTCAGCAGGCCCTGATCACGTGACTGAGCATGCACTGTTCACGTGGCTGATCATACACTGATCACGTGATGATCATGCACTGATCACTTGGATATCATGCACTGATCACGTGGCTGATCATACACTGTTCAGGTGTCTGATCATGCACTGATCACGTGGCTGATCATACACTGCTCAGGTAACTGATCATGCACTGATCACGTGGCTATCATGGACTGAATACGTGGCTGAACATGCACTGTTCACGTGGCTGATCACACACCTGTCACGTGACATATCATGCACTGATCACGTGGCACTAATGCACTGATCACGTGGCTGATCATACTCTGCTCACGTAACTCATCATGCACACATCACGTGGCTATCATGCACTGCTCACGTGGCTCGTCATGGAATGATCACATAGCTACCATATACTGGTCACGTGACTGATCATGCACAGATCACGTAAATGATCATGCACTGTTCACGTGACTGATCATGCACTGATCACGTAATTGATCCTGCACTGATCAGGTGGCTCATCATGCACTGATCACGTGGCTGATCACACATGTATCACGTGACTGATCATGCACTGATCACGTGGCTCTCATGCACTGATCACCTGGCTGATCATACTCTGCTCACGAAACTCATCATGCACACATCACGTGGCTATCATGCACTGCTCACGTGGTTCGTCATGGAATGATCACGAACCTACCATATACTGGTCACGTGACTGATCATGCACTGATCACGTAATTGATCCTGCACTGATCACATCGCTCATCACGCACTGATCCGGTGGCTGATCACACACGTATCACGTGACTGATCATGCACTGATCACGTGGCTATCATGCACTGATCACGTGACTTATCATGCACAGATCACCTGACTGATCATGCACAGATCACGTGACTTATCATGCACAGATCACCTGCCTGGTCATGCACAGATCACGTGACAAATCATGAACTGATCACATAGCTATCATGAACTGATCACCTGGCTGATCATGCACTGATCACGTGGTTGATCATGCACTGATACCGTGACTGAGCATGGACTGTTCACATGACTATCATGTAGTGATCACGTGACTTAATGGCTCTGATCATGTGACTGATCATGCACTGATCATGTTTGCTATCATACACTGATCAAGGGCCTCTGGAGGCAATAAACAAAGAGCTGAGTAGGCACGAATCAAACAGTCAGCAGGCAATAATCTTGGAACTCAGCTGTGAGGAATCATGCTGCTCTGCTGGCAATAATCAAGCAGCTGAGCAGGCAGGAATTACGCAGCACAGCTGGCAATTGTCAAGCAGATGACAGGCAGGAATCGTGCAGCTCAGCTGGCAAATGTCAAGCAGATGAGCATACAGTAATCACGCAGCTCAGCAGGCCCTGATCACGTGACTGAGCATGCACTGTTCACGTGGCTGATCATACACTGATCACGTGATGATCATGCACTGATCACTTGGATATCATGCACTGATCACAGGCTGATCATACACTGTTCACGTGTCTGACCATGCACTGATCACGTGGCTGATCATACACTGCTCAGGTAACTGATCATGCACTGATCACGTGGCTATCATGGACTAATCACGTGGCTGAACATGCACTGTTCACGTGGCTGATCACACACTTCTCACGTGACATATCATGCACTGATCAAGTGGCACTCATGCACTGATCACGTGGCTGATCATACTCTGCTCACGTAACTCATAAAGCACACATCACGTGGCTATCATGCACTGCTCACGTGGCTAGTCATGGAATGATCACATAGCTACCATATACTGGTCACGTGACTGATCATGCACAGATCACGTAAATGATCATGCACTGTTCACGTGACTGATCATGCACTGATCACATAATTGATCCTGCACTGATCAGGTGGCTCATCATGCACTGATCACGAGGCTGATCACACATGTATCACGTGACTGATCATGCACTGATCACGTGGCTCTCATGCACTGATCACGTGGCTATCATGCCCTAATCACGTGGATATCATGCACTGATCACGTGGCTGATCACACACGTATCACATGACTGATCATGCACTGTACACGTGGCTATCATGCACTGATTACTTGGCTATCATGCACTGATCACGTGGCTGATCACGCAATAATCACGTAGCTACCATGTACTGGTCACGTGACTGATCATGCACTGATCACGTAATTGATATTGCACTGATCACATGGCTCATCATGCACTGATCAGGTGGCTGATCACACACGTATCACGTGACTGATCATGTACAGATCACGTGAATAATCATGAAGTGATCACGTGGCTATCCTGCACTGATCACGTGGTATCATGCATTGATCACGTGGCTGATCACACACGTATCACGTGACTGATCATGCACTGATCACGTGACTGATCATGCACTGCTCACCTGGCTGATCATGCAATGATCACACAGCTACCATGTACCGGTCACTTGACTGATCATGCACTGATCACATAATTGATCATGCACTGATCACCTGGCTTATCATGCATTGATCATGTGACTGATCATGTGCTGATCATGTTTGGTGTCACACACTGATCATGTGCCTCTGGAGGCAATGAACATAGAGCTGAGTAAGCAGGAATCAGTCAGCAGGCTATAATCATGGAACTCAGCTCTAAGAAATCATGCTGCTCAGCTGGCAATAATCAAGTAGATGAGCAGGCAGGAATTACGCAGCACAGGTGGCAATTGTCAAGGAGATGACAGGCAGGAATCATGCAGCTCAGCTGGAAATTGTCAAGCAGATGAGCAGACAGTAATCACGCAGCTCAGCAGGCCCTGATCACGTGACTGAGCATGCACTGTTCACGTGGCTGATCACACACCTATCACATGACTGATCATGCACTGATCATGTGATTGATCATGCACTGATCACGTAGCTATCTTGCACTGATCACTTGGCTGATCATACACTCATCACGGGACTGATCGTGCACTGATCACGGCGCTATCATGCATTGACTACATGACTCGACATGCACTGATCACGTGGATGATCATGCACTGATCACGTGACTGACCATGCACTGATCACGTGACTGATCAGGCACTGATCACATGGCTGAACTTGCACTGACCACGTGGCTTTCATGCACTGCTCACGTGGCTGATCAGGCAATGATCACGTAGCTACCATGTACTGGTCACGTGACTGATCATGCACTGATCACGTAATTGATCAAGCACTGATCATGTGGCTGATCATGCACTGATCACGTGGCTGATCATACACTGATCACGTGACTGATCATGCACTGATCACGTGGCTATCATGCACTGATCACTTGGCTGGACATACACTGATCACGTGCCTGGTCATGCACTGATCACGTGGCTGATCATGCACTGATCAGGTGATTGATCATGCACTGATCTCGTGTCTGATCATGCACTGATCACGTGGCTATCATGCACTGCTCACCTGGCTGATCATGTGATGATCACGCAGCTACCATGTACTGGTCACTTGACGGATCATGCACTGATCACGTGACTGATCATGCAGTGATCACGTGGCTATCGTGCACTACTCACGTGGCTGACCATGCAATGATCATGTAGCTACCATGTACAGGTCACGTGAATGACCATACACCCATCAGGTTACTGATCATGCACTGATCACGTGGCTATCATGCACTGATCACGAGACTGATCATGCACTGATCACGTCTATATCATGCACTGATCACATGACTGCCCATGCACTGATCACATGGATGATCATACACTAATCATGTGACAGATCATGCACTGATCACGTGGCTGATCATGCACTGATACCGTGACTGAGCATGGACTGATCACATGACTATCATGTAGTGATCACGTGACTTAATGGCGCTGATCATGTGACTGATCATGCGCTGATCATCTTTGCTATCATACACTGATCATGTGACTCTGGAGGCAATAAACAAAGAACTGAGTAGGCACGAATCAAACAGTCAGCAGGCAATAATCATGGAACTCAGGTGTGAGGAATCATGCTGCTCAGCTGGCAATAATCAAGCAGCTGAGCAGGCAGGAATTACGCAGCACAGCTGGCAATTGTCAAGCAGATGACAGGCAGGAATCGTGCAGCTCAGCTGGCAAATGTCAAGCAGATGAGCAGACAGTAATCACGCAGCTCAGCAGGCCCAGATCACGTGACTGAGCATGCACTGTTCACGTGGCTGATCATGCACTGATCACGTGACTGATCATGCACTGATCTCGTGTCTGATCATGCACTGATCACGTGGCTATCATGCACTGCTCACCTGGCTGATCATGTGATGATCACGCAGCTACCATGTACTGGTCACATGACGGATCATGCACTGATCACGTGACTGATCATGCAGTGATCACGTGGCTATCGTGCACTACTCACGTGGCTGATCATGCAATGATCATGTAGCTACCATGTACAGGCCACGTGAATGATCATACACCCATCAAGTTACTGATCATGCACTGATCACGTGGCTATCATGCACTGATCACGTGACTGATCATGCACTGATCACGTCTATATCATGCACTGATCACATGACTGCCCATGCACTGATCACATGGATGATCATACACTAATCATGTGACAGATCATGCACTGATCACGTGGCTGATCATGCACTGATACCGTGACTGAGCATGGACTGATCACATGACTATCATGTAGTGATCACGTGACTTAATGGCGCTGATCATGTGACTGATCATGCGCTGATCATGTTTGCTATCATACACTGATCATGTGCCTCTGGAGGCAATAAACAAAGAACTGAGTAGGCCCGAATCAAGCAGTCAGCAGGCAATAATCATGGAACTCAGGTGTTAGGAATCATGCTGCTCAGCTGGCAATAATCAAGCAGCTGAGCAGGCAGGAATTACGCAGCACAGCTGGCAATTGTCAAGCAGATGACAGGCAGGAATCGTGCAGCTCAGCTGGCAAATGTCAAGCAGATGAGCAGACGGTAATCACACAGCTCAGCAGGCCCAGATCACGTGACTGAGCATGCACTGTTCACGTGGCTGATCATACACTGATCACGTGATTGATCATGCACTGATCACTTGGATATCATGCACTGATCACGTGGCTGATCATACACTGTTCACGTGTCTGACCATGCACTGATCACGTGGCTGATCATACACTGCTCACATAACTGATAATGCACTTATCACGTGGCTATCATGCACTGATCACGTGGCTGAACATGCAATGTTCACGTGGCTGATCACACACTGTCACGTGACATATCATGCACTGATCACCAGGCACTCATGCACTGATCACGTGGCTGATTATACTCTGCTCACGAAACTCATCATGCACACATCACGTGGCTATCATGCACTGCTCACGTGGCTCGTCATGGAATGATCACGAAGCTACCATATACTGGTCACGTGACTGATCATGCACTGATCACGTAAATGATCATGCACTGTTCACGTGACTGATCTTGTACTGATCACGTGACTGATAATGCACTGATCACGTGGCTATCATGCTCTGTTCACGTGGCTGACCATGCAACGATCAGGTAGCAACCATGTAGTGGTCTCGTGACTGATCATGCACTGATCACGTAATTGATCCTGCACTGATCACGTGGCTTATCACGCACTGATCCGGTGGCTGATCACACACGTATCACGTGACTGATCATGCACTGATCACGTGGCTATCATGCACTGATCACTTGACTTATCATGCACAGATCACCTGACTGATCATGCACAGATCACGTGACTGATCATGCACTGATCACGTGGCTATCATGCACTGATCACGTGGCTGATCATGCAATGATCACACAGCTACCATGTACTGGTCACATGACTGATCATGCACTGATCACGTAATTGATCATGCACTGATCACGTGGCTTATCATGCATTGATCATGTGACTGATCATGTGCTGATCATGTTTGGTGACAAACACTGATCATGTGCCTCTGGAGGCAATGAACATAGAGCTGAATAGGCAGGAATCAGTCAGCAGGCTATAATCATGGAACTCACCTCTGAGAAATCATGATGCTCAGCTGGCAATAATCAAGTAGATGAGCAGGCAGGAATTACGCAGCACAGGTGGCAATTGTCAAGGAGGTGACAGGCAGGAATCGTGCAGCTAAGCTGGAAATTGTCAAGCAGATGAGCAGACAGTAATCACGCAGCTCAGCAGGCCCTGATCACGTGACTGAGCATGCACTGATCACGTGGCTGCTCATGCACTGATCACGTGATTGATCATGCACTGATCACGTATAGCATGTACTGATCACGTGGCTATCATGCACTGATGACGTCGCTAATCATGCACTGATCATGTGACTGATCATGCACTGATCACGTAGCTATCTTGCACTGATCACTTGGCTGATCATACACTCCTCACGGGACTGATCGTGCACTGATCAAGGCGCTATCATGCATTGATTACATGACTCCACATGCACTGATCACGTGGATGATCATGCACTGATCACGTGACTGATCATGCACTGATCACGTGACTGATCATGCACTGATCACGTGGCTTTCATGCACTGATCACTTGGCTGGACATACACTGTTCACGTGCCTGGTCATGCACTGATCACGTGGCTGATCATGCACTTATCACGTGACTGATTATGCACTGATTACGTGGCTATCATGCAATGATCACCTGGCTATCATGCACTGATCACGTGACTGATCATGCACTGATCACGTGACTGATCATGCACTGATCACGTGTCTATCTTGCACTGATCACTTGGCTGGACATACACTGATCACGTGCCTGGTCATGCATTGATCACGTGGCTGATCATGCACTGATCACGTGATTGATCATGCACTGATCACGTGGCTATCATGCACTGATCACCTGGCTATCATGCACAGATCACGTGAATGATCACACACTGATCAGGTGACTGATCATGCACTGATCACGTGGCTCTCATGCACTGATCACGTGGCTGATCATACTCTGCTCACGATACTCATCATGCACTCATCACGTGGCTATCATGCACTGCTCACGTGGTTCGTCATGGAATGATCACGAAGCTACCATATACTGGTCACGTGACTGATCATGCACAGATCACGTAAATGATCATGCACTGTTCACGTGACTGATCATGCACTGATCACGTAATTGATCCTGCACTGATCAAGTGGCTCATCATGCACTGATCACGTGGCTGATCACACAATATCACGTGACTGATCATGCACTGATCACGTGGCTCTCATGCACTGATCACGTGGCTGATCATGCCCTAATCACGTGGTATCATGCACTGATCACGTGGCTGATCACACACGTATCACATGATTGATCATGCACTATACACGTGGCTATCATGCACTGATTACTTGGCTATCATGCACTGATCACGTGGCTGATCACGCAATGATCACGTAGCTACCATGTACTGGTCACGTGACTGATCATGCACTGATCACGTAATTGTTCCTGCACTGATCACATGGCTCATCATGCACTGATCAGGTGGCTGATCACACTGATCACGTGACTGATCATGTACAGATCACGTGAATAATCATGCAGTGATCACGTGGCTATCATGCACTGATCACGTGGTATCATGCATTGATCACGTGGCTGATCACACACGTATCACGTGACTGATCATGCACTGATCACCTGGCTATCATGCACAGATCACGTGAATGATCATGCACCGATCAGGTGACTGATCATGCACTGATCACGTGGCTATCATGCACTGCTCACGTGATTGCGCATGCATTGTTCACGTAATAGTATGCACTGATCACGTGGCTGATCATGCACTGATCACGTGGCTAATCATGCACTGATCATATGACTGATCATGCACTGATCACGTAGCTATCTTGCACTGATCACTTGGCTGATCATACACTCATCACGGGACTGATCGTGCACTGATCAAGGCGCTGATCATGCACTGATTACATGACTCATCATGCACTGATCACGTGGATGATCATGCACTGATCTCGTGACTGACCATGCACTGATCATGTGACTGATCGTGCACTGATCACGTGTCTATCATGCTCTGATCACTTGGCTGGACATACACTGATCACGTGCCTGGTCATGCACTGATCACATGGCTGATCATGCACTGATCACGTGGCTGATCATGCACTGATCACGTGACATATCATGCACTGATCACGTGGCTATCATGCACTGATCACGTGACTGATCGTGCACTGATCACGTGACTGATCATGCACTGATCACGTGTCTATCATCCACTGATCACGTGGCTATCATGGACTGATCACGTGACTATCATGCACTGATCACGTGACTGATCATGCACTGATCACGTGACTGATCATGCACTGATCACGTGGCTATCATGCACTGATCACTAGGCTGGACATACACTGATCACGTGCCTGGTCATGCACTGATCACGTGGCTGATCATGCACTGATCACGTGACTGATCATGCACTGATCACGTGACTGATCATGCACTGATCACGTGGCTATCATGCACTGCTCACGTGGCTGATCATGCGATGATCACGCTGCTACCATGTACTGGTCACATGACTGATCATGCACTGATCACGTGACTGATCATGCACTGATCACGTGGCTATCATGCACTGATCACGTGAATGATCATGCACTGATCACGTCTATATCATGCACTGATCACGTGACTGATCATGCACTGATCACGTGGCTGATCATGCACTGATCACGTGACTGATCATGCACTGATCACATGACTATCATGCACTGATCACGTGACTTCATGCACTGATCATGTGACAGATCATGCACTGATCACGTGGCTGATCATGCACTGATACCGTGACTGAGCATGGACTGATCACATGACTATCATGTACTGATCACGTGACTTAATGGCGCTGATCATGTGACTGATCATGCGCTGATCATGTTTGCTATCATACACTGATCATGTGCCTCTGGAGGCAATAAACAAAGAGCTGAGTAGGCACGAATCAAACAGTCAGCAGGCAATAATCATGGAACTCAGGTGTGAGGAATCATGCTGCTCAGCTGGCAATAATCAAGCAGCTGAGCAGGCAGGAATTACGCAGCACAGCTGGCAATTGTCAAGCAGATGACAGGCAGGAATCGTGCAGCTCAGCTGGCAATTGTCAAGCAGATGAGCAGACAGTAATCACGCAGCTCAGCAGGCCCAGATCACGTGACTGAGCATGCACTGTTCACGTGGCTGATCATACACTGATCACGTGATTGATCATGCACTGATCACTTGGATATCATGCACTGATCACGTGGCTGATCAAACACTGATCACGTGACTGATCATGCACTGATCACGTGGCTATCATGCACTGATCACGTGGCTGATCATGCACTGATCACGTGGCTGATCATGCACTGATCACGTGGCTGATCATGCACTGATCACGTGACTGATCATGCACTGATCACGTGGCTATCATGCACTGATCACGTGGCTGATCATGCACTGATCACGTGGCTGATCACACACATGTCACGTGACTATCATGCACTGATCACGTGGCACTCATGCACTGATCACGTGGCTGATCATACACTGATCACGTGACTGATCATGCACTGATCACGTGGCTATCATGCACTGATCACGTGGCTGTCATGCAATGATCACGTAGCTACCATATACTGATCACGTGACTGATCATGCACTGATCACGTGGCTGATCATGCACTGATCACGTGACTGATCATGCACTGATCACGTGGCTGATCATGCACTGATCACGTGACTGATCATGCACTGATCACGTAATTGCATGCACTGATCACGTGGCTATCATGCACTGATCACGTGGCTGATCATGCACTGATCACGTGACTGATCATGCACTGATCACGTGGCTATCATGCACTGATCACGTGGCTGATCATGCACTGATCACGGACTGATCATGCACTGATCACGGGCTATCATGCACTGACTACATGACTCTATGCACTGATCACGTGCTGATCATGCACTGATCACGTGACTGATCATGCACTGATCACGTGACTGATCATGCACTGATCACGTGGCTATCATGCACTGATCACGTGGCTGATCATGCACTGATCACGTGCCTGATCATGCACTGATCACGTGGCTGATCATGCACTGATCACGTGGCTGATCATGCACTGATCACGTAGCTACCATGCACTGATCACGTGACTGATCATGCACTGATCACGTGACTGATCATGCACTGATCACGTGGCTATCATGCACTGATCACGTGGCTATCATGCACTGATCACGTGGCTGATCATGCACTGATCACGTGACTGATCATGCACTGATCACGTGGCTGATCATGCACTGATCACATGACTGATCATGCACTGATCACGTGGCTTATCATGCATTGATCATGTGACTGATCATGTGCTGATCATGTTTGGTGTCATACACTGATCATGTGCCTCTGGAGGCAATGAACAAAGAGCTGAGTAGGCAGGAATCAGTCAGCAGGCAATAATCATGGAACTCAGCTGTGAGAAATCATGCTGCTCAGCTGGCAATAATCAAGCAGCTGAGCAGGCAGGAATTACGCAGCACAGCTGGCAATTGTCAAGCAGATGACAGGCAGGAATCGTGCAGCTCAGCTGGCAATTGTCAAGCAGATGAGCAGACAGTAATCACGCAGCTCAGCAGGCCCTGATCACGTGACTGAGCATGCACTGTTCACGTGGCTGATCACACACTGATCACGTGACTGATCATGCACTGATCACGTGACTGATCATGCACTGATCACGTGGCTATCATGCACTGATCACGTGGCTGATCATGCACTGATCACGGGACTGATCATGCACTGATCACGGCGCTATCATGCACTGACTACATGACTGACATGCACTGATCACGTGGCTGATCATGCACTGATCACGTGACTGATCATGCACTGATCACGTGACTGATCATGCACTGATCACGTGGCTGATCATGCACTGATCACGTGGCTATCATGCACTGATCACGTGGCTGATCATGCAATGATCACGTAGCTACCATGCACTGGTCACGTGACTGATCATGCACTGATCACGTAATTGATCATGCACTGATCACGTGGCTGATCATGCACTGATCACGTGACTGATCATGCACTGATCACGTGACTGATCATGCACTGATCACGTGGCTGATCATGCACTGATCACGTGGCTATCATGCACTGATCACGTGGCTGATCATGCACTGATCACGTGGCTATCATGCACTGATCACGTGACTGATCATGCACTGATCACGTAATTGATCATGCACTGATCACGTGGCTGATCATGCACTGATCACGTGGCTGATCATGCACTGATCACGTGACTGATCATGCACTGATCACGTGACTGATCATGCACTGATCACGTGGCTATCATGCACTGATCACGTGGCTGATCATGCACTGATCACGTGCCTGATCATGCACTGATCACGTGACTGATCATGCACTGATCACGTGACTGATCATGCACTGATCACGTGGCTATCATGCACTGATCACGTGGCTGATCATGCACTGATCACCTGCCTGATCATGCACTGATCACGTGACTGATCATGCACTGATCACGTGGCTATCATGCACTGATCACGTGGCTGATCATGCACTGATCACGTGGCTGATCATGCACTGATACCGTGACTGAGCATGGACTGATCACATGACTATCATGTAGTGATCACGTGACTTAATGGCGCTGATCATGTGACTGATCATGCGCTGATCATGTTTGCTATCATACACTGATCATGTGCCTCTGGAGGCAATAAACAAAGAGCTGAGTAGGCACGAATCAAACAGTCAGCAGGCAATAATCATGGAACTCAGCTGTGAGGAATCATGCTGCTCAGCTGGCAATAATCAAGCAGCTGAGCAGGCAGGAATTACGCAGCACAGCTGGCAATTGTCAAGCAGATGAGCAGACAGTAATCACGCAGCTCAGCAGGCCCTGATCACGTGACTGAGCATGCACTGTTCACGTGGCTGATCATACACTGATCACGTGATGATCATGCACTGATCACTTGGATATCATGCACTGATCACGTGGCTGATCATACACTGTTCACGTGTCTGACCATGCACTGATCACGTGGCTGATCATACACTGCTCACGTAACTGATCATGCACTGATCACGTGGCTATCATGCACTGATCACGTGGCTGAACATGCACTGTTCACGTGGCTGATCACACACTGTCACGTGACATATCATGCACTGATAACGTGGCACTCATGCACTGATCACGTGGCTGATCATACTCTGCTCACGTAACTCATCATGCACACATCACGTGGCTATCATGCACTGCTCACGTGGCTCATCATGGAATGATCACGTAGCTACCATATACTGGTCACGTGACTGATCATGCACAGATCACGTAAATTATCATGCACTGTTCACGTGACTGATCATGCACTGATCACGTGGCTATCATGCACTGATCACGTGGCTGATCATGCACTGATCACGTGGCAACCATATACTGGTCACGTGACTGATCATGCACTGATCACGTAATTGATCCTGCACAGATCACGTGGCTCATCATGCACTGATCACGTGGCTGATCACACATGTATCACGTGACTGATCATGCACTGATCACGTGGCTCTCATGCACTGATCACGTGGCTATCATGCACTGATCACGTGGATATCATGCACTGATCACGTGGCTATCATGCACTGATCACGTGGCTGATCATGCACTGATCACGCAGCTATCATGCACTGGTCACGTGACTGATCATGCACTGATCACGTAATTGATCATGCACTGATCACGTGGCTGATCATGCACTGATCACGTGACTGATCATGCACTGATCACGTGACTGATCATGCACTGATCACGTGGCTATCATGCACTGATCACGTGGCTGATCATGCACTGATCACGTGCCTGATCATGCACTGATCACATGACTGATCATGCACTGATCACGTGACTGATCATGCACTGATCACGTGGCTATCATGCACTACTCACGTGGCTGATCATGCAATGATCATGTAGCTACCATGTACTGGTCACGTGACTGATCATGCACCGATCAGGTGACTGATCATGCACTGATCACGTGGCTATCATGCACTGATCACGTGGCTGATCATGCACTGATCACGTGCCTGATCATGCACTGATCACGTGACTGATCATGCACTGATCAGCAATCATGCACTGATCACTGGCTGATCATGCACTGATCACGTGGCTATCATGCACTGATCACGTGGCTATCATGCACTGATCACGTGGCTGATCATGCACTGATACCGTGACTGAGCATGGACTGATCACATGACTATCATGTAGTGATCACGTGATTAATGGCGCTGATCATGTGACTGATCATGCACTGATCATGTTTGCTATCATACACTGATCATGTGCCTCTGGAGGCAATAAACAAAGAGCTGAGTAGGCACGAATCAAACAGTCAGCAGGCAATAATCATGGAACTCAGCTGTGAGGAATCATGCTGCTCAGCTGGCAATAATCAAGCAGCTGAGCAGGCAGGAATCGTGCAGCTCAGCTGGCAATTGTCAAGCAGATGAGCAGACAGTAATCACGCAGCTCAGCAGGCCCTGATCACGTGACTGAGCATGCACTGATCACGTGGCTGATCATGCACTGATCACGTGACTGATCATGCACTGATCACGTGGCTATCATGCACTGATCACGTGGCTGATCATGCACTGATCACGTGACTGATCATGCACTGATCACGTGACTGATCATGCACTGATCACGTGGCTATCATGCACTGATCACGTGGCTATCATGCACTGATCACGTGGCTGATCATGCATGATCACGTGACTGATCATGCACTGATCACGTGGCTGATCATGCACTGATCACGTGGCTATCATGCACTGATCACGTGACTGATCATGCACTGATCACGTGGCTATCATGCACTGATCACGTGGCTGATCATGCAATGATCACGCAGCTATCATGTACTGGTCACGTGACTGATCATGCACTGATCACGTAATTGATCATGCACTGATCACGTGGCTTATCATGCACTGATCATGTGACTGATCATGTGCTGATCATGTTTGGTGTCATACACTGATCATGTGCCTCTGGAGGCAATGAACATAGAGCTGAGTAGGCAGGAAACAGTCAGCAGGCTATAATCATGGAACTCAGCTCTGAGAAATCATGCTGCTCAGCTGGCAATAATCAAGCAGATGAGCAGGCAGGAATTACGCAGCACAGGTGGCAATTGTCAAGCAGATGACAGGCAGGAATCGTGCAGCTCAGCTGGCAATTGTCAAGCAGATGAGCAGACAGTAATCACGCAGCTCAGCAGGCCCTGAACACGTGACTGAGCATGCACTGTTCACGTGGCTGATCATACACTGATCACGTGACTGATCATGCACTGATCACGTGGATATCATGCACTGATCACGTGGCTGATCATGCACTGATCACGTGTCTGATCATGCACTGATCACGTGGCTGATCATGCACTGATCACGTAACTGATCATGCACTGATCACGTGGCTGATCATGCACTGATCACGTGGCTGATCATGCACTGATCACGTGGCTATCATGCACTGATCACGTGACTGATCATGCACTGATCACGTGACTGATCATGCACTGATCACGTGGCTGATCATGCACTGATCACGTGACTGATCATGCACTGATCACGTGGCTATCATGCACTGAACACGTGGCTGAACATGCACTGATCACGTGGCTGATCATACACCTGTCACGTGACTATCATGCACTGATCACGTGGCACTCATGCACTGATCACGTGGCTGATCATACACTGATCACGTGACTGATCATGCACATCACGTGGCTATCATGCACTGCTCACGTGGCTGATCATGGAATGATCACGTAGCTACCATATACTGGTCACGTGACTGATCATGCACTGATCACGTAACTGATCATGCACTGATCACGTGACTGATCATGCACTGATCACGTGACTGATCATGCACTGATCACGTGGCTATCATGCACTGATCACGTGGCTGATCATGCACTGATCACGTAGCAACCATGCACTGATCACGTGACTGATCATGCACTGATCACGTAATTGATCATGCACTGATCACGTGGCTCATCATGCACTGATCACGTGGCTGATCATGCACTGATCACGTGGCTGATCATGCACTGATCACGTGACTGATCATGCACTGATCACGTGGCTCATGCACTGATCACGTGGCTGATCATGCACTGATCACGTGGCTGATCACACACGATCACGTGACTGATCATGCACTGATCACGTGGCTGATCATGCACTGATCACGTGCTGATCATGCACTGATCACGTGGCTGATCATGCACTGATCACGTGGCTATCATGCACTGATCACGTGACTGATCATGCACTGATCACGTAATTGATCATGCACTGATCACGTGGCTGATCATGCACTGATCACGTGGCTGATCATGCACTGATCACGTAACTGATCATGCACTGATCACGTGACTGATCATGCACTGATCACGTGGCTATCATGCACTGATCACGTGGCTGATCATGCACTGATCACGTGCCTGATCATGCACTGATCACGTGACTGATCATGCACTGATCACGTGACTGATCATGCACTGATCACGTGGCTATCATGCACTACACGTGGCTGATCATGCAATGATCATGTAGCTACCATGTACTGGTCACGTGACTGATCATGCACTGATCACGTGACTGATCATGCACTGATCACGTGGCTGATCATGCACTGATCACGTGGCTGATCATGCACTGATCACGTGACTGATCATGCACTGATCACATGCTATCATGCACTGATCACGTGGCTGATCATGCACTGATCATGTGACTGATCATGCGCTGATCATGTTTGCTATCATACACTGATCATGTGCCTCTGGAGGCAATAAACAAAGAGCTGAGTAGGCACGAATCAAACAGTCAGCAGGCAATAATCATGGAACTCAGCTGTGAGGAATCATGCTGCTCAGCTGGCAATAATCAAGCAGCTAGCAGGCAGGAATTACGCAGCACAGCTGGCAATTGTCAAGCAGATGACAGGCAGGAATCATGCAGCTCAGCTGGCAATTGTCAAGCAGATGAGCAGACAGTAATCACGCAGCTCAGCAGGCCCTGATCACGTGACTGAGCATGCACTGTTCACGTGGCTGATCATACACTGATCACGTGACTGATCATGCACTGATCACGTGGATATCATGCACTGATCACGTGGCTGATCATACACTGATCACGTGACTGATCATGCACTGATCACGTGGCTATCATGCACTGATCACGTGGCTGATCATGCACTGATCACGTGGCTGATCATGCACTGATCACGTGGCTGATCATGCACTGATCACGTAACTGATCATGCACTGATCACGTGGCTATCATGCACTGATACGTGGCTGATCATGCACTGATCACGTGGCTGATCACACACATGTCACGTGACTATCATGCACTGATCACGTGGCACTCATGCACTGATCACGTGGCTGATCATACACTGATCACGTAACTGATCATGCACATCACGTGGCTATCATGCACTGATCACGTGGCTGTCATGCAATGATCACGTAGCTACCATATACTGGTCACGTGACTGATCATGCACTGATCACGTAAATGATCATGCACTGATCACGTGACTGATCATGCACTGATCACGTGGCTGATCATGCACTGATCACGTGACTGATCATGCACTGATCACGTGGCTGATCATGCACTGATCACGTGGCTATCATGCACTGATCACGTGGCTGATCATGCACTGATCACGTGACTGATCATGCACTGATCACGTGGCTATCATGCACTGATCACGTGGCTGATCATGCACTGATCACGGGACTGATCATGCACTGATCACGGGCTATCATGCACTGACTACATGACTGACATGCACTGATCACGTGCTGATCATGCACTGATCACGTGACTGATCATGCACTGATCACGTGACTGATCATGCACTGATCACGTGGCTATCATGCACTGATCACGTGGCTGATCATACACTGATCACGTGCCTGATCATGCACTGATCACGTGGCTGATCATGCACTGATCACGTGGCTGATCATGCAATGATCACGTAGCTACCATATACTGGTCACGTGACTGATCATGCACTGATCACGTAAATGATCATGCACTGATCACGTGACTGATCATGCACTGATCACGTGACTGATCATGCACTGATCACGTGGCTATCATGCACTGCTCACGTGGCTGATCATGCAATGATCACGTAGCAACCATGTACTGGTCACGTGACTGATCATGCACTGATCACGTAATTGATCATGCACTGATCACGTGGCTGATCATGCACTGATCACGTGACTGATCATGCACTGATCACGTGACTGATCATGCACTGATCACGTGGCTATCATGCACTGATCACGTGGCTGATCATGCACTGATCACGTGCCTATCATGCACTGATCACGTGACTGATCATGCACTGATCACGTGGCTATCATGCACTGATCACGTGGCTGATCATGCACTGATCACGTGACTGATCATGCACTGATCACGTGACTGATCATGCACTGATCACGTGGCTATCATGCACTGATCACGTGGCTATCATGCACTGATCACGTGGCTGTCATGCACTGATCACGTGACTGATCATGCACTGATCACGTGGTATCATGCACTGATCACGTGGCTGATCATGCACTGATCACGTGACTGATCATGCACTGATCACGTGGCTGATCATGCACTGATCACGTAGCTGATCATGCACTGATCACGTGGCTATCATGCACTGATCACGTGGCTGATCATGCACTGATCACGTAGCTGACATGCACTGTCACGTGACTGATCATGCAATGATCACGTAATTGATCATGCACTGATCACGTGACTGATCATGCACTGATCACGTGACTGATCATGCACTGATCACGTGGCTGATCATGCACTGATCACGTGGCTGATCATGCACTGATCACGTGATTGATCATGCACTGATCACGTGGCTGATCATGCACTGATCACGTGGCTGATCATGCACTGATCACGTGACTGATCATGCACTGATCACGTGACTGATCATGCACTGATCACGTGGCTATCATGCACTGATCACGTGGCTGATCATGCACTGATCACGTAAATGATCATGCACTGATCACGTGACTGATCATGCACTGATCACGTGACTGATCATGCACTGATCACGTGGCTGATCATGCACTGATCACGTGATTGATCATGCACTGATCACGTGGCTGATCATGCACTGATCACGTGGCTGATCATGCACTGATCACGTGACTGATCATGCACTGATCACGTGACTGATCATGCACTGATCACGTGACTGATCATGCACTGATCACGTGGCTATCATGCACTGATCACGTGGCTGATCATGCACTGATCACGTAGCTACCATGCACTGGTCACGTGACTGATCATGCACTGATCACGTAACTGATCATGCACTGATCACGTGGCTGATCATGCACTGATCACGTGGCTGATCATGCACTGATCACGTGACTGATCATGCACTGATCACGTGACTGATCATGCACTGATCACGTGGCTATCATGCACTGATCACGTGGCTGATCATGCACTGATCACGTGGCTGATCATGCACTGATCACATGACTGATCATGCACTGATCACGTGACTGATCATGCACTGATCACGTGGCTATCATGCACTGATCACGTGGCTGATCATGCACTGATCACGTAGCTACCATGTACCATCACGTGACTGATCATGCACTGATCACGTGATGATCATGCACTGATCACGTGGCTATCATGCACTGATCACGTGGCTGATCATGCACTGATCACGTAGCTATCATGCACTGATCACGTGACTGATCATGCACTGATCACGTGGCTGATCATGCACTGATCACGTGGCTGATCATGCACTGATCACGTGGCTGATCATGCACTGATCACGTGACTGATCATGCACTGATCACGTGGCTATCATGCACTGATCACGTGGCTGATCATGCACTGATCACGTGCCTGATCATGCACTGATCACATGACTGATCATGCACTGATCACGTGACTGATCATGCACTGATCACGTGGCTATCATGCACTACTCACGTGGCTGATCATGCAATGATCATGTAGCTACCATGTACAGGTCACGTGACTGATCATACACCCATCAGGTGACTGATCATGCACTGATCACGTGGCTGATCATGCACTGATCACCTGCCTGATCATGCACTGATCACGTGACAAATCATGCACTGATCACATGGCTATCATGAACTGATCACGTGGCTGATCATGCACTGATCACGTGGCTGATCATGCACTGATACCGTGACTGAGCATGGACTGATCACATGACTATCATGTAGTGATCACGTGACTTAATGGCGCTGATCATGTGACTGATCATGCGCTGATCATGTTTGCTATCATACACTGATCATGTGCCTCTGGAGGCAATAAACAAAGAGCTGAGTAGGCACGAATCAAACAGTCAGCAGGCAATAATCATGGAACTCAGCTGTGAGGAATCATGCTGCTCAGCTGGCAATAATCAAGCAGCTGAGCAGGCAGGAATTACGCAGCACAGCTGGCAATTGTCAAGCAGATGACAGGCAGGAATCGTGCAGCTCAGCTGGCAATTGTCAAGCAGATGAGCAGACAGTACTCACGCAGCTCAGCAGGCCCAGATCACGTGACTGAGCATGCACTGTTCACGTGGCTGATCATACACTGATCACGTGATTGATCATGCACTGATCACTTGGATATCATGCACTGATCACGTGGCTGATCATACACTGCTCACGTAACTGATCATGCACTGATCACGTGGCTATCATGCACTGATCACGTGGCTGAACATGCACTGTTCACGTGGCTGATCACACACCTGTCACGTGACATATCATGCACTGATCACGTGGCACTCATGCACTGATCACGTGGCTGATCATACACTGCTCACGTAACTCATCATGCACACATCACGTGGCTATCATGCACTGCTCACGTGGCTCGTCATGGAATGATCACGTAGCTACCATATACTGGTCACGTGACTGATCATGCACTGATCACGTAAATGATCATGCACTGTTCACGTGACTGATCATGTACTGATCACGTGACTGATCATGCACTGATCACGTGGCTGATCATGCACTGATCACGTGGCTGATCATGCACTGATCACGTGGCTGATCATGCACTGATCACGTGGCTGATCATGCACTGATCACGTGACTGATCATGCACTGATCACGTGACTGATCATGCACTGATCACGTGGCTGATCATGCACTGATCACGTGGCTGATCATGCACTGATCACGTGACTGATCATGCACTGATCACGTGGCTGATCATGCACTGATCATGTGGCTGATCATGCACTGATCACGTGACTGATCATGCACTGATCACGTGACTGATCATGCACTGATCACGTGGCTGATCATGCACTGATCACGTGACTGATCATGCACTGATCACGTGACTGATCATGCACTGATCACGTGACTGATCATGCACTGATCACGTGGCTGATCATGCAATGATCACACAGCTACCATGCACTGGTCACATGACTGATCATGCACTGATCACATAATTGATCATGCACTGATCACGTGGCTTATCATGCACTGATCATGTGACTGATCATGTGCTGATCATGTTTGGTGTCACACACTGATCATGTGCCTCTGGAGGCAATGAACAAAGAGCTGAGTAGGCAGGAATCAGTCAGCAGGCTATAATCATGGAACTCAGCTCTGAGGAATCATGCTGCTCAGCTGGCAATAATCAAGCAGATGAGCAGGCAGGAATTACGCAGCACAGGTGGCAATTGTCAAGCAGATGACAGGCAGGAATCGTGCAGCTCAGCTGGCAATTGTCAAGCAGATGAGCAGACAGTAATCACGCAGCTCAGCAGGCACTGATCACGTGACTGAGCATGCACTGTTCACGTGGCTGATCACACACTGATCACGTGACTGATCATGCACTGATCACGTGACTGATCATGCACTGATCACGTGGTATCATGCACTGATCACGTGGCTGATCATGCACTGATCACGGGACTGATCATGCACTGATCATGGCGCTATCATGCACTGACTACATGACTCACATGCACTGATCACGTGGCTGATCATGCACTGATCACGTGACTGATCATGCACTGATCACGTAACTGATCATGCACTGATCACGTGGCTGATCATGCACTGATCACGTGGCTGATCATGCACTGATCACGTGACTGATCATGCACTGATCACGTGACTGATCATGCACTGATCACGTGGCTATCATGCACTGATCACGTGGCTGACATACACTGATCACGTGCCTGATCATGCACTGATCACGTGGCTGATCATGCACTGATCACGTGACTGATCATGCACTGATCACGTGTCTGATCATGCACTGATCACGTGGCTATCATGCACTGCTCACGTGGCTGATCATGCATGATCACGCAGCTACCATGTACTGGTCACATGACTGATCATGCACTGATCACGTGACTGATCATGCACTGATCACGTGGCTATCATGCACTACTCACGTGGCTGATCATGCAATGATCATGTAGCTACCATGTACAGGTCACGTGAATGATCATACACCCATCAGGTGACTGATCATGCACTGATCACGTGGCCATCATGCACTGATCACATGACTGCCCATGCACTGATCACGTGGATGATCATACACTAATCATGTGACAGATCATGCACTGATCACGTGGCTGATCATGCACTGATACCGTGACTGAGCATGGACTGATCACATGACTATCATGTAGTGATCACGTGACTTAATGGCGCTGATCATGTGACTGATCATGCACTGATCATGTTTGCTATCATACACTGATCATGTGCCTCTGGAGGCAATAAACAAAGAGCTGAGTAGGCACGAATCAAACAGTCAGCAGGCAATAATCATGGAACTCAGCTGTGAGGAATCATGCTGCTCAGCTGGCAATAATCAAGCAGCTGAGCAGGCAGGAATTACGCAGCACAGCTGGCAATTGTCAAGCAGATGACAGGCAGGAATCGTGCAGCTCAGCTGGCAATTGTCAAGCAGATGAGCAGACAGTAATCACGCAGCTCAGCAGGCCCAGATCACGTGACTGAGCATGCACTGTTCACGTGGCTGATCATACACTGATCACGTGACTGATCATGCACTGATCACGTGGCTATCATGCACTGATCACGTGGCTGATCATACACTGTTCACGTGTCTGACCATGCACTGATCACGTGGCTGATCATGCACTGATCACGTGGCTATCATGCACTGATCACGTGGCTGATCATGCACTGATCACGTGACTGATCATGCACTGATCACTGGCTATCATGCACTGATCACTGGCTATCATGCACTGATCACGTGGCTGATCATGCACTGATCACGTGACTGATCATGCACTGATCACGTCTATATCATGCACTGATCACGTGACTGATCATGCACTGATCACGTGGATGATCATGCACTGATCATGCTACTGATCATGCACTGATCACGTGGCTGATCATGCACTGATCACGTAGCTACCATGTACTGGTCACGTGACTGATCATGCACTGATCACGTAATTGATCATGCACTGATCACGTGGCTCATCATGCACTGATCACGTGGCTGATCACACATGATCACGTGACTGATCATGCACTGATCACGTGGCTGATCATGCACTGATCACGTGGCTATCATGCACTGATCACGTGGCTATCATGCACTGATCACGTGGCTGATCATGCAATGATCACGTAGCTACATGTACTGGTCACGTGACTGATCATGCACTGATCACGTGACTGATCATGCACTGATCACGTGGCTCATCATGCACTGATCACGTGGCTGATCACACTGTATCACGTGACTGATCATGCACTGATCACGTGAATGATCATGCACTGATCACGTGGCTATCATGCACTGATCACGTGGCTATCATGCACTGATCACGTGGCTGATCATGCACTGATCACGTGACTGATCATGCACTGATCACGTGACTGATCATGCACTGATCACGTGGCTGATCATGCACTGATCACACAGCTATCATGCACTGATCACGTGACTGATCATGCACTGATCACATGACTGATCATGCACTGATCACGTGGCTTATCATGCACTGATCATGTGACTGATCATGCACTGATCATGTTTGCTATCATACACTGATCATGTGCCTCTGGAGGCAATAAACAAAGAGCTGAGTAGGCACGAATCAAACAGTCAGCAGGCAATAATCATGGAACTCAGCTGTGAGGAATCATGCTGCTCAGCTGGCAATAATCAAGCAGCTGAGCAGGCAGGAATTACGCAGCACAGCTGGCAATTGTCAAGCAGATGACAGGCAGGAATCGTGCAGCTCAGCTGGCAATTGTCAAGCAGATGAGCAGACAGTAATCACGCAGCTCAGCAGGCCCAGATCACGTGACTGAGCATGCACTGTTCACGTGGCTGATCATACACTGATCACGTGATTGATCATGCACTGATCACTTGGATATCATGCACTGATCACGTGGCTGATCATACACTGTTCACGTGTCTGACCATGCACTGATCACGTGGCTGATCATACACTGCTCACGTAACTGATCATGCACTGATCACGTGGCTATCATGCACTGATCACGTGGCTGAACATGCACTGTTCACGTGGCTGATCACACACCTGTCACGTGACATATCATGCACTGATCACGTGGCACTCATGCACTGATCACGTGGCTGATCATACTCTGCTCACGTAACTCATCATGCACACATCACGTGGCTATCATGCACTGCTCACGTGGCTGATCATGGAATGATCACGGCTACCATATACTGGTCACGTGACTGATCATGCACTGATCACGTAAATGATCATGCACTGTTCACGTGACTGATCATGTACTGATCACGTGACTGATCATGCACTGATCACGTGGCTATCATGCACTGATCACGTGGCTGATCATGCACTGATCACGTGGCTGATCATGCACTGATCACGTGCTGATCATGCACTGATCACGTGACTGATCATGCACTGATCACGTGGCTGATCATGCACTGATCACGTGGCTATCATGCACTGATCACGTGACTGATCATGCACTGATCACGTGACTGATCATGCACTGATCACGTGGCTTATCATGCACTGATCATGTGGCTGATCATGTGCTGATCATGTTTGATGTCACACACTGATCATGTGCCTCTGGAGGCAATGAACATAGAGCTGAGTAGGCAGGAAACAGTCAGCAGGCTATAATCATGGAACTCAGCTCTGAGAAATCATGCTGCTCAGCTGGCAATAATCAAGTAGATGAGCAGGCAGGAATTACGCAGCACAGGTGGCAATTGTCAAGGAGATGACAGGCAGGAATCGTGCAGCTCAGCTGGCAATTGTCAAGCAGATGAGCAGACAGTAATCACGCAGCTCAGCAGGCCCTGATCACGTGACTGAGCATGCACTGTTCACGTGGCTGATCATACACTGATCACGTGACTGATCATGCACTGATCACGTGGCTATCATGCACTGATCACGTGACTGTCATGCACTGATCACGTAATATCATGCACTGATCACGTGGCTATCATGCACTGATCACGTGGCTGATCATGCACTGATCACGTGACTGATCATGCACTGATCACGTGGCTATCATGCACTGATCACGTGGCTGATCATGCACTGATCATGGGACTGATCATGCACTGATCACGGGCTATCATGCACTGATCACATGACTGACATGCACTGATCACGTGGATGATCATGCACTGATCACGTGACTGATCATGCACTGATCACGTGACTGATCATGCACTGATCACGTGGCTATCATGCACTGATCACGTGGCTGATCATGCACTGATCACGTGACTGATCATGCACTGATCACGTGACTGATCATGCACTGATCACGTGGCTATCATGCACTGATCACGTGGCTGATCATGCACTGATCACGTGGCTGATCATGCACTGATCACGTGACTGATCATGCACTGATCACGTGACTGATCATGCACTGATCACGTGGCTATCATGCACTGATCACGTGGCTGATCATGCACTGATCACGTGACTGATCATGCACTGATCACGTGGCTGATCATGCACTGATCACGTGACTGATCATGCACTGATCACGTGGCTGATCATGCACTGATCACGTGGCTATCATGCACTGATCACGTGGCTGATCATGCATGATCACGCAGCTACCATGCACTGATCACGTGACTGATCATGCACTGATCACGTGACTGATCATGCACTGATCACGTGACTGATCATGCACTGATCACGTGGCTGATCATGCACTGATCACGTGGCACTCATGCACTGATCACGTGGCTGATCATACACTGATCACGTGACTGATCATGCACTGATCACGTGGCTATCATGCACTGATCACGTGGCTGTCATGCACTGATCACGTGGCTACCATATACTGATCACGTGACTGATCATGCACTGATCACGTACTGATCATGCACTGATCACGTGACTGATCATGCACTGATCACGTGACTGATCATGCACTGATCACGTGGCTATCATGCACTGCTCACGTGGCTGATCATGCACGATCACGTAGCTACCATGTACTGGTCACGTGACTGATCATGCACTGATCACGTAATTGATCATGCACTGATCACGTGGCTGATCATGCACTGATCACGTGGCTGATCACACACTGATCACGTGACTGATCATGCACTGATCACGACTGATCATGCACTGATCACGTGGCTATCATGCACTGATCACGTGGATATCATGCACTGATCACGTGGCTGATCATGCACTGATCACGTGGCTATCATGCACTGATCACGTGACTGATCATGCACTGATCACGTGACTGATCATGCACTGATCACGTGGCTTATCATGCACTGATCATGTGACTGATCATGTGCTGATCATGTTTGGTATCATACACTGATCATGTGCCTCTGGAGGCAATGAACAAAGAGCTGAGTAGGCAGGAAACAGTCAGCAGGCAATAATCATGGAACTCAGCTGTGAGAAATCATGCTGCTCAGCTGGCAATAATCAAGCAGCTGAGCAGGCAGGAATTACGCAGCACAGCTGGCAATTGTCAAGCAGATGACAGGCAGGAATCATGCAGCTCAGCTGGCAATTGTCAAGCAGATGAGCAGACAGTAATCACGCAGCTCAGCAGGCCCTGATCACGTGACTGAGCATGCACTGTTCACGTGGCTGATCATACACTGATCACGTGACTGATCATGCACTGATCACGTGGCTATCATGCACTGATCACGTGGCTGATCATGCACTGTTCACGTAATATCATGCACTGATCACGTGGCTGATCATGCACTGATCACGTGGCTGATCATGCACTGATCACGTGACTGATCATGCACTGATCACGTGGCTATCATGCACTGATCACGTGGCTGATCATGCACTGATCACGTGACTGATCATGCACTGATCACGGGCTATCATGCACTGATCACATGACTGATCATGCACTGATCACGTGGCTGATCATGCACTGATCACGTGACTGATCATGCACTGATCACGTGACTGATCATGCACTGATCACGTGGCTATCATGCACTGATCACGTGGCTGATCATGCACTGATCACGTGACTGATCATGCACTGATCACGTGGCTGATCATGCACTGATCACGTGACTGATCATGCACTGATCACGTGGCTATCATGCACTGATCACGTGGCTGATCATGCACTGATCACGTGACTGATCATGCACTGATCACGTGACTGATCATGCACTGATCACGTGGCTATCATGCACTGATCACGTGGCTGATCATGCACTGATCACGTGGCTGATCATGCACTGATCACGTGGCTGATCATGCACTGATCACGTGACTGATCATGCACTGATCACGTGGCTATCATGCACTGATCACGTGGCTATCATGCACTGATCACGTGACTGATCATGCACTGATCACGTGACTGATCATGCACTGATCACGTGGCTATCATGCACTGATCACGTGACTGATCATGCACTGATCACGTAATATCATGCACTGATCACGTGGCTGATCATGCACTGATCACGTGGCTGATCATGCACTGATCACGTGACTGATCATGCACTGATCACGTGCTATCATGCACTGATCACGTGGCTGATCATGCACTGATCACGGGACTGATCATGCACTGATCACGTGCTGTCATGCACTGATCACATGACTGATCATGCACTGATCACGTGGATGATCATGCACTGATCACGTGACTGATCATGCACTGATCACGTGACTGATCATGCACTGATCACGTGGCTATCATGCACTGATCACGTGGCTGATCATGCACTGATCACGTGACTGATCATGCACTGATCACGTGGCTGATCATGCACTGATCACGTGATTATCATGCACTGATCACGTGGCTATCATGCACTGATCACGTGGCTATCATGCACTGATCACGTGACTGATCATGCACTGATCACGTGACTGATCATGCACTGATCACGTGGCTATCATGCACTGATCACGTGGCTATCATGCACTGATCACGTGGCTATCATGCACTGATCACGTGACTGATCATGCACTGATCACGTGACTGATCATGCACTGATCACGTGGCTATCATGCACTGATCACGTGGCTGATCATGCACTGATCACGTGACTGATCATGCACTGATCACGTGGCTGATCATGCACTGATCACGTGACTGATCATGCACTGATCACGTGTCTGATCATGCACTGATCACGTGGCTATCATGCACTGATCACGTGGCTGATCATGCATGATCACGCAGCTATCATGCACTGATCACGTGACTGATCATGCACTGATCACGTGACTGATCATGCACTGATCACGTGACTATCATGCACTGATCACGTGGCTGATCATGCACTGATCACGTGGCTATCATGCACTGATCACGTGACTGATCATGCACTGATCACGTGACTGATCATGCACTGATCACGTGGCTATCATGCACTGATCACGTGGCTGATCATGCACTGATCACGTGGCTGATCATGCACTGATCACGTGACTGATCATGCACTGATCACGTGACTGATCATGCACTGATCACGTGGCTATCATGCACTGATCACGTGGCTGATCATGCACTGATCACGTGGCTGATCATGCACTGATCACGTGGCTGATCATGCACTGATCACGTGACTGATCATGCACTGATCACGTGACTGATCATGCACTGATCACGTGGCTATCATGCACTGATCACGTGGCTGATCATGCACTGATCACGCAGCTATCATGCACTGATCACGTGACTGATCATGCACTGATCACGTGACTGATCATGCACTGATCACGTGGCTATCATGCACTGATCACGTGGCTGATCATGCACTGATCACGTGGCTATCATGCACTGATCACGTGACTGATCATGCACTGATCACGTGACTGATCATGCACTGATCACGTGGCTATCATGCACTGATCACGTGGCTGATCATGCACTGATCACGTGACTGATCATGCACTGATCACGTGGCTATCATGCACTGATCACGTGGCTGATCATGCACTGATCACGGGACTGATCATGCACTGATCACGGGCTATCATGCACTGATACATGACTCATGCACTGATCACGTGGCTGATCATGCACTGATCACGTGGCTGATCATGCACTGATCACGTGACTGATCATGCACTGATCACGTGACTGATCATGCACTGATCACGTGGCTGATCATGCACTGATCACGTGGCTATCATGCACTGATCACGTGACTGATCATGCACTGATCACATGACTGATCATGCACTGATCACGTGGCTTATCATGCACTGATCATGTGACTGATCATGCACTGATCATGTTTGCTATCATACACTGATCATGTGCCTCTGGAGGCAATAAACAAAGAGCTGAGTAGGCACGAATCAAACAGTCAGCAGGCAATAATCATGGAACTCAGCTGTGAGGAATCATGCTGCTCAGCTGGCAATAATCAAGCAGCTGAGCAGGCAGGAATTACGCAGCACAGCTGACAATTGTCAAGCAGATGACAGGCAGGAATCACGCAGCTCAGCAGGCCCTGATCACGTGACTGAGCATGCACTGTTCACGTGGCTGATCATGCACTGATCACGTGACTGATCATGCACTGATCACGTGGCTATCATGCACTGATCACGTGGCTGATCATGCACTGATCACGTGTCTGATCATGCACTGATCACGTGGCTGATCATGCACTGATCACGTGGCTATCATGCACTGATCACGTGGCTGATCATGCACTGATCACGTGACTGATCATGCACTGATCACTGGCTATCATGCACTGATCACGTGGCTATCATGCACTGATCACGTGGCTGATCATACACTGATCACGTGACTGATCATGCACTGATCACGTCTATATCATGCACTGATCACGTGACTGATCATGCACTGATCACGTGGATGATCATGCACTGATCATGTGACTGATCATGCACTGATCACGTGGCTATCATGCACTGATCACGTGGCTGATCATGCACTGATCACGTAGCTATCATGCACTGATCACGTGACTGATCATGCACTGATCACGTAATTGATCATGCACTGATCACGTGACTGATCATGCACTGATCACGTGACTGATCATGCACTGATCACGTGACTGATCATGCACTGATCACGTGGCTATCATGCACTGATCACGTGGCTGATCATGCACTGATCACGTAGCTACCATGCACTGATCACGTGACTGATCATGCACTGATCACGTGATTGATCATGCACTGATCACGTGGCTGATCATGCACTGATCACGTGGCTGATCATGCACTGATCACGTGACTGATCATGCACTGATCACGTGACTGATCATGCACTGATCACGTGGCTATCATGCACTGATCACGTGGCTGATCATGCACTGATCACGTGCCTGGTCATGCACTGATCACATGACTGATCATGCACTGATCACGTGACTGATCATGCACTGATCACGTGGCTATCATGCACTACTCACGTGGCTGATCATGCAATGATCATGTAGCTACCATGTACAGTCACGTGACTGATCATACACCCATCAGGTGACTGATCATGCACTGATCACGTGGCTATCATGCACTGATCACGTGGCTGATCATGCACTGATCACGTGCCTATCATGCACTGATCACGTGACTGATCATGCACTGATCACGTGGCTGATCATGCACTGATCACGTGACTGATCATGCACTGATCACGTGGCTGATCATGCACTGATACCGTGACTCAGCATGGACTGATCACATGACTATCATGTAGTGATCACGTGACTTAATGGCGCTGATCATGTGACTGATCATGCGCTGATCATGTTTGCTATCATACACTGATCATGTGCCTCTGGAGGCAATAAACAAAGAGCTGAGTAGGCACGAATCAAACAGTCAGCAGGCAATAATCATGGAACTCAGCTGTGAGGAATCATGCTGCTCAGCTGGCAATAATCAAGCAGCTGAGCAGGCAGGAATTACGCAGCACAGCTGGCAATTGTCAAGCAGATGACAGGCAGGAATCGTGCAGCTCAGCTGGCAATTGTCAAGCAGATGAGCAGACAGTAATCACGCAGCTCAGCAGGCCCTGATCACGTGACTGAGCATGCACTGTTCACGTGGCTGATCATACACTGATCACGTGATGATCATGCACTGATCACTTGGATATCATGCACTGATCACGTGGCTGATCATACACTGTTCACGTGTCTGACCATGCACTGATCACGTGGCTGATCATACACTGCTCACGTAACTGATCATGCACTGATCACGTGGCTATCATGCACTGATCACGTGGCTGAACATGCACTGTTCACGTGGCTGATCACACACCTGTCACGTGACATATCATGCACTGATCACGTGGCACTCATGCACTGATCACGTGGCTGATCATACTCTGCTCACGTAACTCATCATGCACACATCACGTGGCTATCATGCACTGCTCACGTGGCTCGTCATGGAATGATCACGTAGCTACCATATACTGGTCACGTGACTGATCATGCACAGATCACGTAAATGATCATGCACTGTTCACGTGACTGATCATGCACTGATCACGTGACTGATCATGCACTGATCACGTGGCTATCATGCACTGATCACGTGGCTGATCACACATGATCACGTGACTGATCATGCACTGATCACGTGGCTGATCATGCACTGATCACGTGGCTGATCATGCACTGATCACGTGGCTATCATGCACTGATCACGTGGCTGATCACACACGTATCACATGACTGATCATGCACTGATCACGTGGCTATCATGCACTGATCACGTGGCTATCATGCACTGATCACGTGGCTGATCATGCAATGATCACGTAGCTACCATGTACTGGTCACGTGACTGATCATGCACTGATCACGTGATTGATCATGCACTGATCACGTGGCTGATCATGCACTGATCACGTGGCTGATCACACACGATCACGTGACTGATCATGCACTGATCACGTGAATGATCATGCACTGATCACGTGGCTATCATGCACTGATCACGTGGCTATCATGCACTGATCACGTGGCTGATCACACACTGATCACGTGACTGATCATGCACTGATCACGTGACTGATCATGCACTGATCACGTGGCTGATCATGCACTGATCACACAGCTACATGTACTGGTCACATGACTGATCATGCACTGATCACATAACTGATCATGCACTGATCACGTGGCTTATCATGCACTGATCATGTGACTGATCATGTGCTGATCATGTTTGGTGTCATACACTGATCATGTGCCTCTGGAGGCAATGAACAAAGAGCTGAGTAGGCAGGAATCAGTCAGCAGGCTATAATCATGGAACTCAGCTGTGAGAAATCATGCTGCTCAGCTGGCAATAATCAAGCAGATGAGCAGGCAGGAATTACGCAGCACAGGTGGCAATTGTCAAGCAGATGACAGGCAGGAATCGTGCAGCTCAGCTGCAATTGTCAAGCAGATGAGCAGACAGTAATCACGCAGCTCAGCAGGCCCTGATCACGTGACTGATCATGCACTGTTCACGTGGCTGATCACACACTGATCACGTGACTGATCATGCACTGATCACGTGACTGATCATGCACTGATCACGTGGCTATCATGCACTGATCACGTGGCTGATCATACACTGATCACGGGACTGATCATGCACTGATCACGGCTATCATGCACTGACTACATGACTGACATGCACTGATCACGTGGCTGATCATGCACTGATCACGTGACTGATCATGCACTGATCACGTGACTGATCATGCACTGATCACGTGGCTGATCATGCACTGATCACGTGGCTATCATGCACTGATCACGTGGCTGATCATGCAATGATCACGTGGCTACCATGTACTGGTCACGTGACTGATCATGCACTGATCACGTAATTGATCATGCACTGATCACGTGGCTGATCATGCACTGATCACGTGGCTGATCATGCACTGATCACGTGACTGATCATGCACTGATCACGTGGCTATCATGCACTGATCACGTGGCTGACATACACTGATCACGTGCCTGGTCATGCACTGATCACGTGGCTGATCATGCACTGATCACGTGACTGATCATGCACTGATCACGTGTCTGATCATGCACTGATCACGTGGCTATCATGCACTGCTCACGTGGCTGATCATGCGATGATCACGCAGCTACCATGTACTGGTCACATGACTGATCATGCACTGATCACGTGACTGATCATGCAGTGATCACGTGGCTATCATGCACTACTCACGTGGCTGATCATGCAATGATCATGTAGCTACCATGTACAGGTCACGTGAATGATCATACACCCATCAGGTGACTGATCATGCACTGATCACGTGGCTATCATGCACTGATCACGAGACTGATCATGCACTGATCACGTCTATATCATGCACTGATCACATGACTGCCCATGCACTGATCACGTGGATGATCATACACTAATCATGTGACAGATCATGCACTGATCACGTGGCTGATCATGCACTGATACCGTGACTGAGCATGGACTGATCACATGACTATCATGTAGTGATCACGTGACTTAATGGCGCTGATCATGTGACTGATCATGCGCTGATCATGTTTGCTATCATACACTGATCATGTGCCTCTGGAGGCAATAAACAAAGAGCTGAGTAGGCACGAATCAAACAGTCAGCAGGCAATAATCATGGAACTCAGGTGTGAGGAATCATGCTGCTCAGCTGGCAATAATCAAGCAGCTGAGCAGGCAGGAATTACGCAGCACAGCTGGCAATTGTCAAGCAGATGACAGGCAGGAATCGTGCAGCTCAGCTGGCAATTGTCAAGCAGATGAGCAGACAGTAATCACGCAGCTCAGCAGGCCCAGATCACGTGACTGAGCATGCACTGTTCACGTGGCTGATCATACACTGATCACGTGATGATCATGCACTGATCACTTGGATATCATGCACTGATCACGTGGCTGATCATACACTGTTCACGTGTCTGACCATGCACTGATCACGTGGCTGATCATACACTGCTCACGTAACTGATCATGCACTGATCACGTGGCTATCATGCACTGATCACGTGGCTGAACATGCACTGTTCACGTGGCTGATCACACACCTGTCACGTGACATATCATGCACTGATCACGTGGCACTCATGCACTGATCACGTGGCTGATCATACTCTGCTCACGTAACTCATCATGCACACATCACGTGGCTATCATGCACTGCTCACGTGGCTCGTCATGGAATGATCACGTAGCTACCATATACTGGTCACGTGACTGATCATGCACAGATCACGTAAATGATCATGCACTGTTCACGTGACTGATCATGCACTGATCACGTGACTGATCATGCACTGATCACGTGGCTATCATGCACTGATCACGTGGCTGATCACACATGATCACGTGACTGATCATGCACTGATCACGTGGCTGATCATGCACTGATCACGTGGCTGATCATGCACTGATCACGTGGCTATCATGCACTGATCACGTGGCTGATCACACACGTATCACGTGACTGATCATGCACTGATCACGTGGCTATCATGCACTGATCACGTGGCTGATCATGCACTGATCACGTGCCTGATCATGCACTGATCACGTGACTGATCATGCACTGATCACATGGCTATCATGCACTGATCACGTGGCTGATCATGCACTGATCACGTGGCTGATCATGCACTGATCACGTGACTGATCATGCACTGATCACGTGACTATCATGCACTGATCACGTGGCTGATCATGCACTGATCACGTGGCTGATCATGCACTGATCACGTGACTGATCATGCACTGATCACGTGGCTGATCATGCACTGATCACGTGGCTGATCATACACTGATCACGTAACTGATCATGCACTGATCACGTGGCTATCATGCACTGATCACGTGGCTGATCATGCACTGATCACGTGGCTGATCATGCACTGATCACGTGACTATCATGCACTGATCACGTGGCACTCATGCACTGATCACGTGGCTGATCATACACTGATCACGTGACTGATCATGCACTGATCACGTGGCTATCATGCACTGATCACGTGGCTGTCATGCAATGATCACGGCTACCATATACTGGTCACGTGACTGATCATGCACTGATCACGAATGATCATGCACTGATCACGTGACTGATCATGCACTGATCACGTGACTGATCATGCACTGATCACGTGGCTATCATGCACTGATCACGTGGC
This sequence comes from Bos javanicus, assembly GCF_032452875.1. Lineage (NCBI taxonomy): Eukaryota > Metazoa > Chordata > Mammalia > Artiodactyla > Bovidae > Bos > Bos javanicus. The sequence continues at coordinate 109,614 of NW_026893772.1, forward strand.
TGATCATGCACGATCACGTAGCAACCATGTACTGGTCACGTGACTGATCATGCACTGATCACGTAATTGATCATGCACTGATCACGTGGCTGATCATGCACTGATCACGTGGCTGATCACACACGATCACGTGACTGATCATGCACTGATCACGTGACTGATCATGCACTGATCACGTGGCTATCATGCACTGATCACGTGGCTATCATGCACTGATCACGTGGCTGATCACACACGATCACGTGACTGATCATGCACTGATCACGTGGCTATCATGCACTGATCACGTGACTGATCATGCACTGATCACGTGACTGATCATGCACTGATCACGTGGCTATCATGCACTGATCACGTGGCTGATCATGCACTGATCACACAGCTACCATGCACTGATCACATGACTGATCATGCACTGATCACATAACTGATCATGCACTGATCACGTGGCTTATCATGCACTGATCATGTGACTGATCATGTGCTGATCATGTTTGGTGTCATACACTGATCATGTGCCTCTGGAGGCAATGAACAAAGAGCTGAGTAGGCAGGAATCAGTCAGCAGGCTATAATCATGGAACTCAGCTCTGAGAAATCATGCTGCTCAGCTGGCAATAATCAAGTAGCTGAGCAGGCAGGAATTACGCAGCACAGCTGGCAATTGTCAAGCAGATGACAGGCAGGAATCATGCAGCTCAGCTGGCAATTGTCAAGCAGATGAGCAGACAGTAATCACGCAGCTCAGCAGGCCCTGATCACGTGACTGAGCATGCACTGTTCACGTGGCTGATCATACACTGATCACGTGACTGATCATGCACTGATCATGTGACTGATCATGCACTGATCACGTGGCTATCATGCACTGATCACGTGGCTGATCATGCACTGATCACGGGACTGATCATGCACTGATCACGGGCTATCATGCACTGACTACATGACTGACATGCACTGATCACGTGGCTGATCATGCACTGATCACGTGACTGATCATGCACTGATCACGTGACTGATCATGCACTGATCACGTGGCTGATCATGCACTGATCACGTGGCACTCATGCACTGATCACGTGGCTGATCATACTCTGCTCACGTAACTGATCATGCACACATCACGTGGCTATCATGCACTGCTCACGTGGCTGTCATGGAATGATCACGCTACCATATACTGGTCACGTGACTGATCATGCATGATCACGTAAATGATCATGCACTGATCACGTGACTGATCATGCACTGATCACGTGACTGATCATGCACTGATCACGTGGCTATCATGCACTGCTCACGTGGCTGATCATGCAACGATCACGTAGCAACCATGTACTGGTCACGTGACTGATCATGCACTGATCACGTAATTGATCATGCACTGATCACGTGGCTCATCATGCACTGATCACGTGGCTGATCACACACGTATCACGTGACTGATCATGCACTGATCACGTGACTGATCATGCACTGATCACGTGGCTATCATGCACTGATCACGTGGATATCATGCACTGATCACGTGGCTGATCACACACGTATCACGTGACTGATCATGCACTGATCACGTGGCTATCATGCACTGATCACGTGACTGATCATGCACTGATCACGTGGCTGATCATGCACTGATCACGTGGCTGATCATGCACTGATCACGTGGCTGATCATGCACTGATCACGTGGCTGATCATGCACTGATCACGTGGCTGATCATGCACTGATCACGTGACTGATCATGCACTGATCACGTGACTGATCATGCACTGATCACGTGACTGATCATGCACTGATCACGTGACTGATCATGCACTGATCACGTGACTGATCATGCACTGATCACGTGGCTGATCATGCACTGATCACGTGGCTGATCATGCACTGATCACACAGCTACCATGCACTGGTCACATGACTGATCATGCACTGATCACAGAATTGATCATGCACTGATCACGTGGCTTATCATGCACTGATCATGTGACTGATCATGTGCTGATCATGTTTGGTGTCATACACTGATCATGTGCCTCTGGAGGCAATGAACAAAGAGCTGAGTAGGCACGAATCAGTCAGCAGGCTATAATCATGGAACTCAGCTCTGAGAAATCATGCTGCTCAGCTGGCAATAATCAAGCAGATGAGCAGGCAGGAATTACGCAGCACAGGTGGCAATTGTCAAGCAGATGACAGGCAGGAATCGTGCAGCTCAGCTGGCAATTGTCAAGCAGATGAGCAGACAGTAATCACGCAGCTCAGCAGGCCCTGATCACGTGACTGAGCATGCACTGTTCACGTGGCTGATCACACACTGATCACGTGACTGATCATGCACTGATCATGTGACTGATCATGCACTGATCACGTGGCTATCATGCACTGATCACGTGGCTGATCATGCACTGATCACGGGACTGATCATGCACTGATCACGGGCTATCATGCACTGACTACATGACTGACATGCACTGATCACGTGGCTGATCATGCACTGATCACGTGACTGATCATGCACTGATCACGTGACTGATCATGCACTGATCACGTGACTGATCATGCACTGATCACGTGACTGATCATGCACTGATCACGTGGCTATCATGCACTGATCACGTGGCTGACATACACTGATCACGTGCCTGATCATGCACTGATCACGTGGCTGATCATGCACTGATCACGTGACTGATCATGCACTGATCACGTGACTGATCATGCACTGATCACGTGGCTATCATGCACTGCTCACGTGGCTGATCATGCAATGATCACGCAGCTACCATGTACTGGTCACATGACTGATCATGCACTGATCACGTGACTGATCATGCACTGATCACGTGGCTATCATGCACTACTCACGTGGCTGATCATGCAATGATCATGTAGCTACCATGTACAGGTCACGTGAATGATCATACACCCATCAGGTGACTGATCATGCACTGATCACGTGGCTATCATGCACTGATCACGAGACTGATCATGCACTGATCACGTCTATATCATGCACTGATCACATGACTGTCATGCACTGATCACGTGGATGATCATACACTAATCATGTGACAGATCATGCACTGATCACGTGGCTGATCATGCACTGATACCGTGACTGAGCATGGACTGATCACATGACTATCATGTAGTGATCACGTGACTTAATGGCGCTGATCATGTGACTGATCATGCACTGATCATGTTTGCTATCATACACTGATCATGTGCCTCTGGAGGCAATAAACAAAGAGCTGAGTAGGCACAAATGAAACAGTCAGCAGGCAATAATCATGGAACTCAGGTGTGAGGAATCATGCTGCTCAGCTGGCAATAATCAAGCAGATGACAGGCAGGAATTGTGCAGCTCAGCTGGCAATTGTCAAGCAGATGAGCAGACAGTAATCACGAGCTCAGCAGGCCCAGATCACGTGACTGAGCATGCACTGTTCACGTGGCTGATCATACACTGATCACGTGATTGATCATGCACTGATCACTTGGATATCATGCACTGATCACGTGGCTGATCATACACTGTTCACGTGTCTGACATGCACTGATCACGTGGCTGATCATACACTGCTCACGTAACTGATCATGCACTGATCACGTGGCTATCATGCACTGATCACGTGGCTGATCATGCACTGATCACGTGACTGATCATGCACTGATCACGTGACTGATCATGCACTGATCACGTGACTGATCATGCACTGATCACGTGGCTGATCATGCACTGATCACGTGGCTGATCATGCACTGATCACGTGACTGATCATGCACTGATCACGTGACTGATCATGCACTGATCACGTGGCTATCATGCACTGATCACGTGGCTGATCATGCACTGATCACGTGACTGATCATGCACTGATCACTGGCTATCATGCACTGATCACGTGGCTATCATGCACTGATCACGTGGCTGATCATGCACTGATCACGTGACTGATCATGCACTGATCACGTCTATATCATGCACTGATCACGTGACTGATCATGCACTGATCACGTGGATGATCATGCACTGATCATGTGACTGATCATGCACTGATCACGTGGCTATCATGCACTGATCACGTGGCTGATCATGCAATGATCACGTAGCTACCATGCACTGATCACGTGACTGATCATGCACTGATCACGTAATTGATCATGCACTGATCACGTGACTGATCATGCACTGATCACGTGACTGATCATGCACTGATCACGTGACTGATCATGCACTGATCACGTGGCTATCATGCACTGATCACGTGGCTGATCATGCACTGATCACGTAGCTACCATATACTGATCACGTGACTGATCATGCACTGATCACGTAATTGATCATGCACTGATCACGTGGCTGATCATGCACTGATCACGTGGCTGATCATGCACTGATCACGTGACTGATCATGCACTGATCACGTGACTGATCATGCACTGATCACGTGGCTATCATGCACTGATCACGTGGCTGATCATGCACTGATCACGTGCCTGATCATGCACTATCACATGACTGATCATGCACTGATCACGTGACTGATCATGCACTGATCACGTGGCTATCATGCACTACTCACGTGGCTGATCATGCAATGATCATGTAGCTACCATGTACACGTCACGTGACTGATCATACACCCATCAGGTGATGATCATGCACTGATCACGTGGCTATCATGCACTGATCACGTGGCTGATCATGCACTGATCACGTGCCTGATCATGCACTGATCACGTGACTGATCATGCACTGATCACGTGGCTATCATGCACTGATCACGTGGCTGATCATGCACTGATCACGTGGCTGATCATGCACTGATACCGTGACTGAGCATGGACTGATCACATGACTATCATGTAGTGATCACGTGACTTAATGGCGCTGATCATGTGACTGATCATGCGCTGATCATGTTTGCTATCATACACTGATCATGTGCCTCTGGAGGCAATAAACAAAGAGCTGAGTAGGCACGAATCAAACAGTCAGCAGGCAATAATCATGGAACTCAGCTGTGAGGAATCATGCTGCTCAGCTGGCAATAATCAAGCACTGAGCAGGCAGGAATCACGCAGCACAGCTGGCAATTGTCAAGCAGATGACAGGCAGGAATCGTGCATCTCAGATGGCAATTGTCATGCAGATGAGCAGACAGTAATCACGCAGCTCAGCAGGCCCTGATCACGTGACTGAGCATGCACTGATCACGTGGCTGATCATACAGATCACGTGACTGATCATGCACTGATCACGTGGCTATCATGCACTGATCACGTGACTGATCATGCACTGATCACGTGGCTGATCATGCACTGATCACGTGGCTGATCATGCACTGATCACGTGCTGATCATGCACTGATCACGTGACTGATCATGCACTGATCATGGGACTGTCATGCACTGATCACGTGGCTATCATGCACTGATCACGTGGCTGATCATGCACTGATCACGTAGCTACCATGCACTGATCACGTGACTGATCATGCACTGATCACGTAACTGATCATGCACTGATCACGTGGCTGATCATGCACTGATCACGTGACTGATCATGCACTGATCACGTGACTGATCATGCACTGATCACGTGGCTGATCATGCACTGATCACGTGACTGATCATGCACTGATCACGTGACTGATCATGCACTGATCACGTGGATATCATGCACTGATCACGTGGCTGATCATGCACTGATCACGTGGCTGATCATGCACTGATCACGTGGCTGATCATGCACTGATCACGTGACTGATCATGCACTGATCACGTGGCTATCATGCACTGATCACGTGGCTGATCATGCACTGATCACGTGGCTGATCACACACTGTCACGTGACTGATCATGCACTGATCACGTGGCACTCATGCACTGATCACGTGGCTGATCATACACTGATCACGTGACTGATCATGCACTGATCACGTGGCTATCATGCACTGATCACGTGGCTGATCATGCAATGATCACGTAGCTACCATACTGGTCACGTGACTGATCATGCACTGATCACGTAAATGATCATGCACTGATCACGTGACTGATCATGCACTGATCACGTGACTGATCATGCACTGATCACGTGGCTATCATGCACTGATCACGTGGCTGATCATGCAATGATCACGTAGCACCATGTACTGATCACGTGACTGATCATGCACTGATCACGTAATTGATCATGCACTGATCACGTGACTGATCATGCACTGATCACGTGGCTGATCACACACTGATCACGTGACTGATCATGCACTGATCACGTGGCTATCATGCACTGATCACGTGGCTGATCATGCACTGATCACGTAGCTACCATGCACTGATCACGTGACTGATCATGCACTGATCACGTAACTGATCATGCACTGATCACGTGGCTGATCATGCACTGATCACGTGGCTATCATGCACTGATCACGTGGCTGATCATGCACTGATCACGCAGCTACCATGCACTGATCACGTGACTGATCATGCACTGATCACGTGGCTGATCATGCACTGATCACGTGACTGATCATGCACTGATCACGTGACTGATCATGCACTGATCACGTGGCTATCATGCACTGATCACGTGGCTGATCATGCACTGATCACGCAGCTATCATGCACTGGTCACGTGACTGATCATGCACTGATCACGTGGCTGATCATGCACTGATCACGTGACTGATCATGCACTGATCACGTGACTGATCATGCACTGATCACGTGGCTATCATGCACTGATCACGTGGCTGATCATGCACTGATCACGTGCCTGATCATGCACTGATCACATGACTGATCATGCACTGATCACGTGACTGATCATGCACTGATCACGTGGCTATCATGCACTGATCACGTGGCTGATCATGCACTGATCACGTGCCTGATCATGCACTGATCACATGACTGATCATGCACTGATCACGTGACTGATCATGCACTGATCACGTGGCTATCATGCACTATCACGTGGCTGATCATGCACTGATCACGTAGCTAACATGCACTGATCACGTGACTGATCATGCACTGATCACGTGACTGATCATGCACTGATCACGTGGCTGATCATGCACTGATCACGTGACTGATCATGCACTGATCACGTGACTGATCATGCACTGATCACGTGGCTATCATGCACTGATCACGTGCTGATCATGCACTGATCACGTGGCTATCATGCACTGATCACGTGGCTGATCATGCACTGATCACGCAGCTACCATGCACTGATCACGTGACTGATCATGCACTGATCACGTAACTGATCATGCACTGATCACGTGACTGATCATGCACTGATCACGTGACTGATCATGCACTGATCACGTGACTGATCATGCACTGATCACGTGGCTGATCATGCACTGATCACGTGACTGATCATGCACTGATCACGTGACTGATCATGCACTGATCACGTAACTGATCATGCACTGATCACGTGGCTATCATGCACTGATCACGTGACTGATCATGCACTGATCACGTCTATATCATGCACTGATCACGTGACTGATCATGCACTGATCACGTGGCTGATCATGCACTGATCACGTGACTGATCATGCACTGATCACGTGGCTGATCATGCACTGATCACGTGACTGATCATGCACTGATCACGTGGCTATCATGCACTGATCACGTGGCTGATCATGCACTGATCACGTAACTGATCATGCACTGATCACGTGACTGATCATGCACTGATCACGTGACTGATCATGCACTGATCACGTGGCTGATCATGCACTGATCACGTGGCTGATCATGCACTGATCACGTGGCTGATCATGCACTGATCACGTGGCTGATCATGCACTGATCACGTGACTGATCATGCACTGATCACGTGACTGATCATGCACTGATCACGTGACTGATCATGCACTGATCACGTGGCTGATCATGCACTGATCACGTGACTGATCATGCACTGATCACGTGACTGATCATGCACTGATCACGTGACTGATCATGCACTGATCACGTGGCTGATCATGCACTGATCACAGCTACCATGTACTGATCACATGACTGATCATGCACTGATCACATGACTGATCATGCACTGATCACGTGGCTTATCATGCACTGATCATGTGACTGATCATGTGCTGATCATGTTTGCTGTCATACACTGATCATGTGCCTCTGGAGGCAATGAACAAAGAGCTGAGTAGGCACGAATCAGTCAGCAGGCTATAATCATGGAACTCAGCTGTGAGAAATCATGCTGCTCAGCTGGCAATAATCAAGCAGCTGAGCAGGCAGGAATTACGCAGCACAGCGGGCAATTGTCAAGCAGATGACAGGCAGGAATCGTGCAGCTCAGCTGGCAATTGTCAAGCAGATGAGCAGACAGTAATCACGCAGCTCAGCAGGCCCTGATCACGTGACTGAGCATGCACTGTTCACGTGGCTGATCACACACTGATCACGTGACTGATCATGCACTGATCATGTGACTGATCATGCACTGATCACGTGGCTATCATGCACTGATCACGTGGCTGATCATGCACTGATCACGGGACTGATCATGCACTGATCACGGGCTATCATGCATTGACTACATGACTGACATGCACTGATCACGTGGCTGATCATGCACTGATCACGTGACTGATCATGCACTGATCACGTGACTGATCATGCACTGATCACGTGGCTGATCATGCACTGATCACGTGGCACTCATGCACTGATCACGTGGCTGATCATACTCTGCTCACGAAACTCATCATGCACACATCACGTGGCTATCATGCACTGCTCACGTGGCTCGTCATGGAATGATCACGAAGCTACCATATACTGGTCACGTGACTGATCATGCATGATCACGTAAATGATCATGCACTGATCACGTGACTGATCATGCACTGCTCACGTTACTGATAATGCACTTATCACGTGGCTATCATGCACTGAATACGTGGCTGATCATGCAACGATCACGTAGCAACCATGTAGTGGTCTCGTGACTGATCATGCACTGATCACGTAATTGATCATGCACTGATCACGTGGCGCATCATGCACTGATCACGTGGCTGAACACACACGTATCACGTGACTGATCATGCACTGATCACGTGGCTATCATGCACTGATCACTGACTGATCATGCACTGATCACGTGGCTGATCATGCACTGATCACGTGGCTGATCATGCACTGATCACGTACTGATCATGCACTGATCACGTGGCTGATCATGCACTGATCACGTGGCTGATCATGCACTGATCACGTGACTGATCATGCACTGATCACGTGACTGATCATGCACTGATCACGTGGCTGATCATGCACTGATCACGTGACTGATCATGCACTGATCACGTGACTGATCATGCACTGATCACGTGGCTGATCATGCACTGATCACGTGGCTGATCATGCACTGATCACGCAGCTACCATGCACTGATCACATGACTGATCATGCACTGATCACATAATTGATCATGCACTGATCACGTGGCTTATCATGCACTGATCATGTGACTGATCATGTGCTGATCATGTTTGGTGTCATACACTGATCATGTGCCTCTGGAGGCAATGAACAAAGAGCTGAGTAGGCAGGAATCAGTCAGCAGGCTATAATCATGGAACTCAGCTCTGAGAAATCATGCTGCTCAGCTGGCAATAATCAAGTAGATGAGCAGGCAGGAATTACGCAGCACAGGTGGCAATTGTCAAGCAGATGACAGGCAGGAATCGTGCAGCTCAGCTGGCAATTGTCAAGCAGATGAGCAGACAGTAATCACGCAGCTCAGCAGGCCCTGATCACGTGACTGAGCATGCACTGTTCACGTGGCTGATCACACACTGATCACGTGACTGATCATGCACTGATCATGTGACTGATCATGCACTGATCACGTGGCTATCATGCACTGATCACGTGGCTGATCATGCACTGATCACGGGACTGATCATGCACTGATCACGGGCTATCATGCACTGATACATGACTGATCATGCACTGATCACGTGGCTGATCATGCACTGATCACGTGACTGATCATGCACTGATCACGTGACTGATCATGCACTGATCACGTGACTGATCATGCACTGATCACGTGGCTGATCATGCACTGATCACGTGGCTGATCATGCACTGATCACGTGGCTGATCATGCACTGATCACGTGAATGATCATGCACTGATCACGTGACTGATCATGCACTGATCACGTGACTGATCATGCACTGATCACGTGGCTGATCATGCACTGATCACGTGACTGATCATGCACTGATCACGTGACTGATCATGCACTGATCACGTGACTGATCATGCACTGATCACGTGGCTGATCATGCACTGATCACACAGCTACCATGTACTGGTCACGTGACTGATCATGCACTGATCACATAATTGATCATGCACTGATCACGTGGCTTATCATGCACTGATCATGTGACTGATCATGTGCTGATCATGTTTGGTGTCATACACTGATCATGTGCCTCTGGAGGCAATGAACATAGAGCTGAGTAGGCAGGAATCAGTCAGCAGGCTATAATCATGGAACTCAGCTCTGAGAAATCATGCTGCTCAGCTGGCAATATTCAAGCAGATGAGCAGGCAGGAATTACGCAGCACAGGGCAATTGTCAAGCAGATGACAGGCAGGAATCGTGCAGCTCAGCTGAAATTGTCAAGCAGATGAGCAGACAGTAATCACGCAGCTCAGCAGGCCCTGATCACGTGACTGAGCATGCACTGTTCACGTGGCTGATCACACACTGATCACGTGACTGATCATGCACTGATCACGTGACTGATCATGCACTGATCACGTAGCTATCATGCACTGATCACGTGGCTGATCATGCACTGATCACGGGACTGATCATGCACTGATCACGGGCTATCATGCACTGACACATGACTGACATGCACTGATCACGTGGCTGATCATGCACTGATCACGTGACTGATCATGCACTGATCACGTGACTGATCATGCACTGATCACGTGGCTGATCATGCACTGATCACGTGGCACTCATGCACTGATCACGTGGCTGATCATACACTGCTCACGAAACTCATCATGCACACATCACGTGGCTATCATGCACTGCTCACGTGGTTGTCATGGAATGATCACGAAGCTACCATATACTGGTCACGTGACTGATCATGCATGATCACGTAAATGATCATGCACTGATCACGTGACTGATCATGCACTGATCACGTGACTGATCATGCACTGATCACGTGGCTATCATGCACTGCTCACGTGGCTGATCATGCAACGATCACGTAGCAACCATGTACTGGTCACGTGACTGATCATGCACTGATCACGTAATTGATCATGCACTGATCACGTGGCGCATCATGCACTGATCACGTGGCTGATCACACACGATCACGTGACTGATCATGCACTGATCACGTGGCTATCATGCACTGATCACTGACTGATCATGCACTGATCACGTGGCTGATCATGCACTGATCACGTGGCTGATCATGCACTGATCACGTGACTGATCATGCACTGATCACGTGGCTGATCATGCACTGATCACGTGGCTGATCATGCACTGATCACGTGACTGATCATGCACTGATCACGTAATTGATCATGCACTGATCACGTGGCTGATCATGCACTGATCACGTGACTGATCATGCACTGATCACGTGACTGATCATGCACTGATCACGTGGCTGATCATGCACTGATCACGTGGCTGATCATGCAATGATCACACAGCTACCATGCACTGGTCACATGACTGATCATGCACTGATCACATAATTGATCATGCACTGATCACGTGGCTTATCATGCACTGATCATGTGACTGATCATGTGCTGATCATGTTTGGTGTCACACACTGATCATGTGCCTCTGGAGGCAATGAACATAGAGCTGAGTAGGCAGGAATCAGTCAGCAGGCTATAATCATGGAACTCAGCTCTGAGAAATCATGCTGCTCAGCTGGCAATAATCAAGTAGATGAGCAGGCAGGAATTACGCAGCACAGGTGGCAATTGTCAAGCAGATGACAGGCAGGAATCGTGCAGCTCAGCTGGCAATTGTCAAGCAGATGAGCAGACAGTAATCACGCAGCTCAGCAGGCCCTGATCACGTGACTGAGCATGCACTGTTCACGTGGCTGATCACACACTGATCACGTGACTGATCATGCACTGATCATGTGACTGATCATGCACTGATCACGTAGCTATCATGCACTGATCACGTGGCTGATCATGCACTGATCACGGGACTGATCATGCACTGATCACGGGCTATCATGCACTGACTACATGACTGACATGCACTGATCACGTGGCTGATCATGCACTGATCACGTGACTGATCATGCACTGATCACGTGACTGATCATGCACTGATCACGTGACTGATCATGCACTGATCACGTGACTGATCATGCACTGATCACGTGGCTATCATGCACTGATCACGTGGCTGACATACACTGATCACGTGCCTGATCATGCACTGATCACGTGGCTGATCATGCACTGATCACGTGACTGATCATGCACTGATCACGTGTCTGATCATGCACTGATCACGTGGCTATCATGCACTGCTCACGTGGCTGAGCAGGCAATGATCACGCAGCTACCATGTACTGGTCACATGACTGATCATGCACTGATCACGTGACTGATCATGCACTGATCACGTGGCTATCATGCACTACTCACGTGGCTGATCATGCAATGATCATGTAGCTACCATGTACAGGTCACGTGAATGATCATACACCCATCAGGTGACTGATCATGCACTGATCACGTGGCTATCATGCACTGATCACGAGACTGATCATGCACTGATCACGTCTATATCATGCACTGATCACATGACTGTCATGCACTGATCACGTGGATGATCATACACTAATCATGTGACAGATCATGCACTGATCACGTGGCTGATCATGCACTGATACCGTGACTGAGCATGGACTGATCACATGACTATCATGTAGTGATCACGTGACTTAATGGCGCTGATCATGTGACTGATCATGCACTGATCATGTTTGCTATCATACACTGATCATGTGCCTCTGGAGGCAATAAACAAAGAGCTGAGTAGGCACAAATCAAACAGTCAGCAGGCAATAATCATGGAACTCAGGTGTGAGGAATCATGCTGCTCAGCTGGCAATAATCAAGCAGCTGAGCAGGCAGGAATTACGCAGCACAGCTGGCAATTGTCAAGCAGATGAGCAGACAGTAATCACGAGCTCAGCAGGCCCAGATCACGAGACTGAGCATGCACTGTTCACGTGGCTGATCATACACTGATCACGTGATTGATCATGCACTGATCACTTGGATATCATGCACTGATCACGTGGCTGATCATACACTGTTCACGTGTCTGACATGCACTGATCACGTGGCTGATCATACACTGCTCACGTAACTGATCATGCACTGATCACGTGGCTATCATGCACTGATCACGTGGCTGATCATGCACTGATCACGTGACTGATCATGCACTGATCACGTGACTGATCATGCACTGATCACGTGACTGATCATGCACTGATCACGTGGCTGATCATGCACTGATCACGTGGCTGATCATGCATGATCACGTGACTGATCATGCACTGATCACGTGACTGATCATGCACTGATCAGTGGCTATCATGCACTGATCACGTGGCTGATCATGCACTGATCACGTGACTGATCATGCACTGATCACGTGGCTATCATGCACTGATCACGTGGCTATCATGCACTGATCACGTGGCTGATCATGCACTGATCACGTGACTGATCATGCACTGATCACGTCTATCATGCACTGATCACGTGACTGATCATGCACTGATCACGTGGATCATCATGCACTGATCATGCGACTGATCATGCACTGATCACGTGGCTATCATGCACTGATCACGTGGCTGATCATGCACTGATCACGTAGCTACCATGTACTGATCACGTGACTGATCATGCACTGATCACGTAATTGATCATGCACTGATCACGTGACTGATCATGCACTGATCACGTGACTGATCATGCACTGATCACGTGACTGATCATGCACTGATCACGTGGCTATCATGCACTGATCACGTGGCTGATCATGCACTGATCACGTAGCTACCATGCACTGATCACGTGACTGATCATGCACTGATCACGTAATTGATCATGCACTGATCACGTGGCTGATCATGCACTGATCACGTGGCTGATCATGCACTGATCACGTGACTGATCATGCACTGATCACGTGACTGATCATGCACTGATCACGTGGCTATCATGCACTGATCACGTGGCTGATCATGCACTGATCACGTGCCTGATCATGCACTATCACATGACTGATCATGCACTGATCACGTGACTGATCATGCACTGATCACGTGGCTATCATGCACTACTCACGTGGCTGATCATGCAATGATCATGTAGCTACCATGTACAGGTCACGTGACTGATCATACACCCATCAGGTGATGATCATGCACTGATCACGTGGCTATCATGCACTGATCACGTGGCTGATCATGCACTGATCACCTGCCTGGTCATGCACTGATCACGTGACTGATCATGCACTGATCACGTGGCTATCATGAACTGATCACGTGGCTGATCATGCACTGATCACGTGGCTGATCATGCACTGATACCGTGACTGAGCATGGACTGATCACATGACTATCATGTAGTGATCACGTGACTTAATGGCGCTGATCATGTGACTGATCATGCGCTGATCATGTTTGCTATCATACACTGATCATGTGCCTCTGGAGGCAATAAACAAAGAGCTGAGTAGGCACGAATCAAACAGTCAGCAGGCAATAATCATGGAACTCAGCTGTGAGGAATCATGCTGCTCAGCTGGCAATAATCAAGCACTGAGCAGGCAGGAATCACGCAGCACAGCTGGCAATTGTCAAGCAGATGACAGGCAGGAATCGTGCATCTCAGATGGCAATTGTCAAGCAGATGAGCAGACAGTAATCACGCAGCTCAGCAGGCCCTGATCACGTGACTGAGCATGCACTGATCACGTGGCTGATCATACAGATCACGTGAATGAGCATGCACTGATCACGTGGCTATCATGCACTGATCACGTGACTGATCATGCACTGATCACGTGGCTGATCATGCACTGATCACGTGGCTGATCATGCACTGATCACGTGCTGATCATGCACTGATCACGTGACTGATCATGCACTGATCATGGGACTGTCATGCACTGATCACGTGGCTATCATGCACTGATCACGTGGCTGATCATGCACTGATCACGTAGCTACCATGCACTGATCACGTGACTGATCATGCACTGATCACGTAACTGATCATGCACTGATCACGTGGCTGATCATGCACTGCTCACGTGACTGATCATGCACTGATCACGTGACTGATCATGCACTGATCACGTGGCTGATCATGCACTGATCACGTGACTGATCATGCACTGATCACGTGACTGATCATGCACTGATCACGTGGATATCATGCACTGATCACGTGGCTGATCATGCACTGATCACGTGGCTGATCATGCACTGATCACGTGGCTGATCATGCACTGATCACGTAACTGATCATGCACTGATCACGTGGCTATCATGCACTGATCACGTGGCTGATCATGCACTGATCACGTGGCTGATCACACACTGTCACGTGACTGATCATGCACTGATCACGTGGCACTCATGCACTGATCACGTGGCTGATCATACACTGATCACGTAACTGATCATGCACTGATCACGTGGCTATCATGCACTGATCACGTGGCTGATCATGCAATGATCACGTAGCTACCATGCACTGGTCACGTGACTGATCATGCACTGATCACGTAAATGATCATGCACTGATCACGTGACTGATCATGCACTGATCACGTGACTGATCATGCACTGATCACGTGGCTATCATGCACTGATCACGTGGCTGATCATGCAATGATCACGTAGCAACCATGTACTGGTCACGTGACTGATCATGCACTGATCACGTAATTGATCATGCACTGATCACGTGACTCATCATGCACTGATCACGTGGCTGATCACACTGATCACGTGACTGATCATGCACTGATCACGTGGCTATCATGCACTGATCACGTGGCTGATCATGCACTGATCACGTAGCTATCATGCACTGATCACGTGACTGATCATGCACTGATCACGTAACTGATCATGCACTGATCACGTGGCTGATCATGCACTGATCACGTGGCTATCATGCACTGATCACGTGGCTGATCATGCAATGATCACGCAGCTACCATGCACTGATCACGTGACTGATCATGCACTGATCACGTGGCTGATCATGCACTGATCACGTGACTGATCATGCACTGATCACGTGACTGATCATGCACTGATCACGTGGCTATCATGCACTGATCACGTGGCTGATCATGCACTGATCACGCAGCTATCATGCACTGTCACGTGACTGATCATGCACTGATCACGTGGCTGATCATGCACTGATCACGTGACTGATCATGCACTGATCACGTGACTGATCATGCACTGATCACGTGGCTATCATGCACTGATCACGTGGCTGATCATGCACTGATCACGTGCCTGATCATGCACTGATCACATGACTGATCATGCACTGATCACGTGACTGATCATGCACTGATCACGTGGCTATCATGCACTGATCACGTGGCTGATCATGCACTGATCACGTGCCTGATCATGCACTGATCACATGACTGATCATGCACTGATCACGTGACTGATCATGCACTGATCACGTGGCTATCATGCACTATCACGTGGCTGATCATGCACTGATCACGTAGCTAACATGCACTGATCACGTGACTGATCATGCACTGATCACGTGACTGATCATGCACTGATCACGTGGCTGATCATGCACTGATCACGTGCCTGATCATGCACTGATCACGTGACTGATCATGCACTGATCACATGGCTATCATGCACTGATCACGTGGCTGATCATGCACTGATCACGTGGCTATCATGCACTGCTCACGTGGCTGATCATGCAATGATCACGCAGCTACCATGTACTGGTCACGTGACTGATCATGCACTGATCACGTAAATGATCATGCACTGATCACGTGACTGATCATGCACTGATCACGTGACTGATCATGCACTGATCACGTGACTGATCATGCACTGATCACGTGGCTGATCATGCACTGATCACGTGACTGATCATGCACTGATCACGTGACTGATCATGCACTGATCACGTAACTGATCATGCACTGATCACGTGGCTATCATGCACTGATCACTGACTGATCATGCACTGATCACGTCTATATCATGCACTGATCACGTGACTGATCATGCACTGATCACGTGGCTGATCATGCACTGATCACGTGACTGATCATGCACTGATCACGTGGCTGATCATGCACTGATACGTGACTGATCATGCACTGATCACGTGGCTATCATGCACTGATCACGTGGCTGATCATGCACTGATCACGTAACTGATCATGCACTGATCACGTGACTGATCATGCACTGATCACGTGACTGATCATGCACTGATCACGTGGCTGATCATGCACTGATCACGTGGCTGATCATGCACTGATCACGTGGCTGATCATGCACTGATCACGTGGCTGATCATGCACTGATCACGTGAATGATCATGCACTGATCACGTGACTGATCATGCACTGATCACGTAACTGATCATGCACTGATCACGTGGCTGATCATGCACTGATCACGTGACTGATCATGCACTGATCACGTGACTGATCATGCACTGATCACGTGACTGATCATGCACTGATCACGTGGCTGATCATGCACTGATCACACAGCTACCATGTACTGATCACATGACTGATCATGCACTGATCACATGATTGATCATGCACTGATCACGTGGCTTATCATGCACTGATCATGTGACTGATCATGTGCTGATCATGTTTGGTATCATACACTGATCATGTGCCTCTGGAGGCAATGAACAAAGAGCTGAGTAGGCAGGAATCAGTCAGCAGGCTATAATCATGGAACTCAGCTGTGAGAAATCATGCTGCTCAGCTGGCAATAATCAAGCAGCTGAGCAGGCAGGAATTACGCAGCACAGGGGTCAATTGTCAAGGAGATGACAGGCAGGAATCGTGCAGCTCAGCTGGCAATTGTCAAGCAGATGAGCAGACAGTAATCACGCAGCTCAGCAGGCCCTGATCACGTGACTGAGCATGCACTGTTCACGTGGCTGATCACACACTGATCACGTGACTGATCATGCACTGATCATGTGACTGATCATGCACTGATCACGTGGCTATCATGCACTGATCACGTGGCTGATCATGCACTGATCACGGGACTGATCATGCACTGATCACGGCGCTATCATGCACTGACTACATGACTCCATGCACTGATCACGTGGCTGATCATGCACTGATCACGTGGCTGATCATGCACTGATCACGTGACTGATCATGCACTGATCACGTGGCTGATCATGCACTGATCACGTACTGCGCATGCACTGATGACGTGGCTGATCATACTCTGCTCACGAAACTCATCATGCACACATCACGTGGCTATCATGCACTGCTCACGTGGTTCGTCATGGAATGATCACGAAGCTACCATATACTGGTCACGTGACTGATCATGCATGATCACGTAAATGATCATGCACTGTTCACGTGACTGATCATGTACTGATCACGTGACTGATCATGCACTGATCACGTGGCTATCATGCACTGCTCACGTGGCTGATCATGCAACGATCACGTAGCAACCATGTAGTGGTCTCGTGACTGATCATGCACTGATCACGTAATTGATCCTGCACTGATCACATGGCGCATCATGCACTGATCACGTGGCTGAACACACACGTATCACGTGACTGATCATGCACTGATCACGTGGCTATCATGCACTGATCACTGACTGATCATGCACTGATCACGTGGCTGATCATGCACTGATCACGTGGCTGATCATGCACTGATCACGTGACTGATCATGCACTGATCACGTGGCTGATCATGCACTGATCACGTGGCTGATCATGCACTGATCACGTGACTGATCATGCACTGATCACGTGATTGATCATGCACTGATCACGTGGCTGATCATGCACTGATCACGTGACTGATCATGCACTGATCACGTGACTGATCATGCACTGATCACGTGGCTGATCATGCACTGATCACGTGGCTGATCATGCAATGATCACACAGCTACCATGTACTGGTCACATGACTGATCATGCACTGATCACATAATTGATCATGCACTGATCACGTGGCTTATCATGCATTGATCATGTGACTGATCATGTGCTGATCATGTTTGGTGTCACACACTGATCATGTGCCTCTGGAGGCAATGAACATAGAGCTGAGTAGGCAGGAATCAGTCAGCAGGCTATAATCATGGAACTCAGCTCTGAGAAATCATGCTGCTCAGCTGGCAATAATCAAGTAGATGAGCAGGCAGGAATTACGCAGCACAGGTGGCAATTGTCAAGCAGATGACAGGCAGGAATCGTGCAGCTCAGCTGGCAATTGTCAAGCAGATGAGCAGACAGTAATCACGCAGCTCAGCAGGCCCTGATCACGTGACTGAGCATGCACTGTTCACGTGGCTGATCACACACTGATCACGTGACTGATCATGCACTGATCATGTGACTGATCATGCACTGATCACGTAGCTATCATGCACTGATCACGTGGCTGATCATACACTGATCACGGGACTGATCATGCACTGATCACGGGCTATCATGCACTGACTACATGACTCACATGCACTGATCACGTGGCTGATCATGCACTGATCACGTGACTGATCATGCACTGATCACGTGACTGATCATGCACTGATCACGTGACTGATCATGCACTGATCACGTGACTGATCATGCACTGATCACGTGGCTATCATGCACTGATCACGTGGCTGACATACACTGATCACGTGCCTGATCATGCACTGATCACGTGGCTGATCATGCACTGATCACGTGACTGATCATGCACTGATCACGTGTCTGATCATGCACTGATCACGTGGCTATCATGCACTGCTCACGTGGCTGAGCATGCAATGATCACGCAGCTACCATGTACTGGTCACATGACTGATCATGCACTGATCACGTGACTGATCATGCAGTGATCACGTGGCTATCATGCACTACTCACGTGGCTGATCATGCAATGATCATGTAGCTACCATGTACTGTTCACGTGAATGATCATACACCTATCAGGTGACTGATCATGCACTGATCACGTGGCTATCATGCACTGATCACGAGACTGATCATGCACTGATCACGTCTATATCATGCACTGATCACATGACTGTCCATGCACTGATCACGTGGATGATCATACACTAATCATGTGACAGATCATGCACTGATCACGTGGCTGATCATGCACTGATACCGTGACTGAGCATGGACTGATCACATGACTATCATGTAGTGATCACGTGACTTAATGGCGCTGATCATGTGACTGATCATGCACTGATCATGTTTGCTATCATACTGATCATGTGCCTCTGGAGGCAATAAACAAAGAGCTGAGTAGGCACAAATCAAACAGTCAGCAGGCAATAATCATGGAACTCAGGTGTGAGGAATCATGCTGCTCAGCTGGCAATAATCAAGCAGCTGAGCAGGCAGGAATTACGCAGCACAGCTGGCAATTGTCAAGCAGATGAGCAGACAGTAATCACGAGCTCAGCAGGCCCAGATCACGAGACTGAGCATGCACTGTTCACGTGGCTGATCATACACTGATCACGTGATTGATCATGCACTGATCACTTGGATATCATGCACTGATCACGTGGCTGATCATACACTGTTCACGTGTCTGACATGCACTGATCACGTGGCTGATCATACACTGCTCACGTAACTGATCATGCACTGATCACGTGGCTATCATGCACTGATCACGTGGCTGATCATGCACTGATCACGTGACTGATCATGCACTGATCACGTGACTGATCATGCACTGATCACGTGACTGATCATGCACTGATCACGTGGCTGATCATGCACTGATCACGTGGCTGATCATGCATGATCACGTGACTGATCATGCACTGATCACGTGACTGATCATGCACTGATCAGTGGCTATCATGCACTGATCACGTGGCTGATCATGCACTGATCACGTGACTGATCATGCACTGATCACTGGCTATCATGCACTGATCACGTGGCTATCATGCACTGATCACGTGGCTGATCATGCACTGATCACGTGACTGATCATGCACTGATCACGTCTATATCATGCACTGATCACGTGACTGATCATGCACTGATCACGTGGATCATCATACACTGATCATGTGACTGATCATGCACTGATCACGTGGCTATCATGCACTGATCACGTGGCTGATCATGCAATGATCACGTAGCTACCATGTACTGATCACGTGACTGATCATGCACTGATCACGTAATTGATCATGCACTGATCACGTGACTGATCATGCACTGATCACGTGACTGATCATGCACTGATCACGGGACTGATCATGCACTGATCACGTGGCTATCATGCACTGATCACGTGGCTGATCATGCAATGATCACGTAGCTACCATATACTGATCACGTGACTGATCATGCACTGATCACGTAATTGATCATGCACTGATCACGTGGCTGATCATGCACTGATCACGTGGCTGATCATGCACTGATCACGTGACTGATCATGCACTGATCACGTGACTGATCATGCACTGATCACGTGGCTATCATGCACTGATCACGTGGCTGATCATGCACTGATCACGTGCCTGGTCATGCACATATCACATGACTGATCATGCACTGATCACGTGACTGATCATGCACTGATCACGTGGCTATCATGCACTACTCACGTGGCTGATCATGCAATGATCATGTAGCTACCATGTACAGGTCACGTGACTGATCATACACCCATCAGGTGATGATCATGCACTGATCACGTGGCTATCATGCACTGATCACGTGGCTGATCATGCACTGATCACCTGCCTGGTCATGCACTGATCACGTGACAAATCATGCACTGATCACATGGCTATCATGAACTGATCACGTGGCTGATCATGCACTGATCACGTGGCTGATCATGCACTGATACCGTGACTGAGCATGGACTGATCACATGACTATCATGTAGTGATCACGTGACTTAATGGCGCTGATCATGTGACTGATCATGCGCTGATCATGTTTGCTATCATACACTGATCATGTGCCTCTGGAGGCAATAAACAAAGAGCTGAGTAGGCACGAATCAAACAGTCAGCAGGCAATAATCATGGAACTCAGCTGTGAGGAATCATGCTGCTCAGCTGGCAATAATCAAGCACTGAGCAGGCAGGAATCACGCAGCACAGCTGGCAATTGTCAAGCAGATGACAGACAGGAATCACGCAGCTCAGCTGGCAATTGTCAAGCAGATGAGCAGACAGTAATCACGCAGCTCAGCAGGCCCTGATCACGTGACTGAGCATGCACTGATCACGTGGCTGATCAAGTACAGATCACGTGAATGATCATGCACTGATCACGTGGCTATCATGCACTGATCACGTGACTGATCATGCACTGATCACGTGGCTGATCATGCACTGATCACGTGGCTGATCATGCACTGATCACGTGCTGATCATGCACTGATCACGTGACTGATCATGCACTGATCATGGGACTGTCATGCACTGATCACGTGGCTATCATGCACTGCTCACGTGGCTGATCATGCACTGATCACGTAGCTACCATGCACTGATCACGTGACTGATCATGCACTGATCACGTAACTGATCATGCACTGATCACGTGGCTGATCATGCACTGCTCACGTGACTGATCATGCACTGATCACGTGACTGATCATGCACTGATCACGTGGCTGATCATGCACTGATCACGTGACTGATCATGCACTGATCACGTGACTGATCATGCACTGATCTCGTGGATATCATGCACTGATCACGTGGCTGATCATGCACTGATCACGTGGCTGATCATGCACTGATCACGTGGCTGATCATGCACTGATCACGTAACTGATCATGCACTGATCACGTGGATATCATGCACTGATCACGTGGCTGATCATGCACTGATCACGTGGCTGATCACACAACTGTCACGTGACTGATCATGCACTGATCACGTGGCACTCATGCACTGATCACGTGGCTGATCATACACTGATCACGTAACTGATCATGCACTGATCACGTGGCTATCATGCACTGATCACGTGGCTGATCATGCAATGATCACGTAGCTACCATATACTGGTCACGTGACTGATCATGCACTGATCACGTAAATGATCATGCACTGATCACGTGACTGATCATGCACTGATCACGTGACTGATCATGCACTGATCACGTGGCTATCATGCACTGCTCACGTGGCTGATCATGCAATGATAACTTAGCAACCATGTACTGGTCACGTGACTGATCATGCACTGATCACGTAATTGATCATGCACTGATCACGTGACTCATCATGCACTGATCACGTGGCTGATCACACACTGATCACGTGACTGATCATGCACTGATCACGTGGCTATCATGCACTGATCACGTGGCTGATCATGCACTGATCACGTAGCTACCATGCACTGATCACGTGACTGATCATGCACTGATCACGTAACTGATCATGCACTGATCACGTGGCTGATCATGCACTGATCACGTGGCTATCATGCACTGATCACGTGGCTGATCATGCAATGATCACGCAGCTACCATGTACTGATCACGTGACTGATCATGCACTGATCATGTGGCTGATCATGCACTGATCACGTGACTGATCATGCACTGATCACGTGACTGATCATGCACTGATCACGTGGCTATCATGCACTGATCACGTGGCTGATCATGCACTGATCACGCAGCTACCATGTACTGTCACGTGACTGATCATGCACTGATCACGTGGCTGATCATGCACTGATCACGTGACTGATCATGCACTGATCACGTGACTGATCATGCACTGATCACGTGGCTATCATGCACTGATCACATGGCTGATCATGCACTGATCACGTGCCTGATCATGCACTGATCACATGACTGATCATGCACTGATCACGTGACTGATCATGCACTGATCACGTGGCTATCATGCACTGATCACGTGGCTGATCATACACTGATCACGTGCCTGATCATGCACTGATCACATGACTGATCATGCACTGATCACGTGACTGATCATGCACTGATCACGTGGCTATCATGCACTATCACGTGGCTGATCATGCACTGATCATGTAGCTAACATGTACTGATCACGTGACTGATCATGCACTGATCACGTGACTGATCATGCACTGATCACGTGGCTGATCATGCACTGATCACGTGCCTGATCATGCACTGATCACGTGACAAATCATGCACTGATCACATGGCTATCATGCACTGATCACCTTGCTGATCATGCACTGATCACGTGGCTATCATGCACTGCTCACGTGGCTGATCATGCAATGATCACGCAGCTACCATGTACTGGTCACGTGACTGATCATGCACTGATCACGTAAATGATCATGCACTGATCACGTGACTGATCATGCACTGATCACGTGACTGATCATGCACTGATCACGTGACTGATCATGCACTGATCACGTGGCTGATCATGCACTGATCACGTGACTGATCATGCACTGATCACGTGACTGATCATGCACTGATCACGTAACTGATCATGCACTGATCACGTGGCTATCATGCACTGATCACGTGACTGATCATGCACTGATCACGTCTATATCATGCACTGATCACGTGACTGATCATGCACTGATCACGTGGATGATCATACACTAATCACGTGACAGATCATGCACTGATCACGTGGCTGATCATGCACTGATCACGTGACTGATCATGCACTGATCACGTGGCTATCATGCACTGATCACGTGGCTGATCATGCACTGATCACGTAACTGATCATGCACTGATCACGTGACTGATCATGCACTGATCACGTGACTGATCATGCACTGATCACGTGGCTGATCATGCACTGATCACGTGGCTGATCATGCACTGATCACGTGGCTGATCATGCACTGATCACGTGGCTGATCATGCACTGATCACGTGACTGATCATGCACTGATCACGTGACTGATCATGCACTGATCACGTAACTGATCATGCACTGATCACGTGGCTGATCATGCACTGATCACGTGACTGATCATGCACTGATCACGTGACTGATCATGCACTGATCACGTGACTGATCATGCACTGATCACGTGGCTGATCATGCACTGATCACACAGCTACCATGTACTGATCACATGACTGATCATGCACTGATCACATGACTGATCATGCACTGATCACGTGGCTTATCATGCATTGATCATGTGACTGATCATGTGCTGATCATGTTTGGTATCATACACTGATCATGTGCCTCTGGAGGCAATGAACAAAGAGCTGAGTAGGCAGGAATCAGTCAGCAGGCAATAATCATGGAACTCAGCTCTGAGAATCATGCTGCTCAGCTGGCAATAATCAAGCAGATGAGCAGGCAGGAATTACGCAGCACAGGGGTCAATTGTCAAGGAGATGACAGGCAGGAATCGTGCAGCTCAGCTGGCAATTGTCAAGCAGATGAGCAGACAGTAATCACGCAGCTCAGCAGGACCTGATCACGTGACTGAGCATGCACTGTTCACGTGGCTGATCACACACTGATCACGTGACTGATCATGCACTGATCATGTGACTGATCATGCACTGATCACGTAGCTATCATGCACTGATCACGTGGCTGATCATGCACTGATCACGGGACTGATCATGCACTGATCACGGGCTATCATGCACTGACTACATGACTGACATGCACTGATCACGTGGCTGATCATGCACTGATCACGTGACTGATCATGCACTGATCACGTGACTGATCATGCACTGATCACGTGGCTGATCATGCACTGATCACCTGGCACTCATGCACTGATCACGTGGCTGATCATACTCTGCTCACGAAACTCATCATGCACACATCACGTGGCTATCATGCACAGCTCACGTGGTTTGTCATGGAATGATCACGAAGCTACCATATACTGGTCAATTGACTGATAATGCATAGATCGCGTAAATGATCATGCACTGTTCACGTGACTGATCATGTACTGATCACGTGACTGATAATGCACTGATCACGTGGCTATCATGCTCTGCTCACGTGGCTGATCATGCAACGATCACGTAGCAACCATGTAGTGGTCTCGTGACTGATCATGCACTGATCACGTAATTGATCCTGCACTGATCACATGGCGCATCATGCACTGATCACGTGGCTGAACACACACGTATCACGTGACTGATCATGCACTGATCACGTGGCTATCATGCACTGATCACTGACTGATCATGCACTGATCACGTGGCTGATCATGCACTGATCACGTGGCTGATCATGCACTGATCACGTAATTGATCATGCACTGATCACGTGGCTGATCATGCACTGATCACGTGTGATCATGCACTGATCACGTGACTGATCATGCACTGATCACGTAATTGATCATGCACTGATCACGTGGCTGATCATGCACTGATCACGTGACTGATCATGCACTGATCACGTGACTGATCATGCACTGATCACGTGGCTGATCATGCACTGATCACGTGGCTGATCATGCAATGATCACACAGCTACCATGTACTGGTCACATGACTGATCATGCACTGATCACATAATTGATCATGCACTGATCACCTGGCTTATCATGCATTGATCATGTGACTGATCATGTGCTGATCATGTTTGGTGTCATACACTGATCATGTGCCTCTGGAGGCAATGAACATAGAGCTGAGTAGGCAGGAATCAGTCAGCAGGCTATAATCATGGAACTCAGCTCTGAGAAATCATGCTGCTCAGCTGGCAATAATCAAGTAGATGAGCAGGCAGGAATTACGCAGCACAGGTGGCAATTGTCAAGCAGATGACAGGCAGGAATCGTGCAGCTCAGCTGGCAATTGTCAAGCAGATGAGCAGACAGTAATCACGCAGCTCAGCAGGCCCTGATCACGTGACTGAGCATGCACTGTTCACGTGGCTGATCACACACCTATCACGTGACTGATCATGCACTGATCATGTGACTGATCATGCACTGATCACGTAGCTATCATGCACTGATCACGTGGCTGATCATGCACTGATCACGGGACTGATCATGCACTGATCACGGCGCTATCATGCACTGACTACATGACTCACATGCACTGATCACGTGGCTGATCATGCACTGATCACGTGACTGATCATGCACTGATCACGTGACTGATCATGCACTGATCACGTGACTGATCATGCACTGATCACGTGACTGATCATGCACTGATCACGTGGCTATCATGCACTGATCACTTGGCTGGACATACACTGATCACGTGCCTGGTCATGCACTGATCACGTGGCTGATCATGCACTGATCACGTGACTGATCATGCACTGATCACGTGGCTGATCATGCACTGATCACGTGGCTATCATGCACTGCTCACGTGGCTGAGCAGGCAATGATCACGCAGCTACCATGTACTGGTCACATGACTGATCATGCACTGATCACGTGACTGATCATGCAGTGATCACGTGGCTATCGTGCACTACTCACGTGGCTGATCATGCAATGATCATGTAGCTACCATGTACAGGTCACGTGAATGATCATACACCTATCAGGTAACTGATCATGCACTGATCACGTGGCTATCATGCACTGATCACGAGACTGATCATGAACTGATCACGTCTATATCATGCACTGATCACATGACTGTCCATGCACTGATCACGTGGATGATCATACACTAATCATGTGACAGATCATGCACTGATCACGTGGCTGATCATGCACTGATACCGTGACTGAGCATGGACTGATCACATGACTATCATGTAGTGATCACGTGACTTAATGGCGCTGATCATGTGACTGATCATGCACTGATCATGTTTGCTATCATACACTGATCATGTGCCTCTGGAGGCAATAAACAAAGAGCTGAGTAGGCACAAATCAAACAGTCAGCAGGCAATAATCATGGAACTCAGGTGTGAGGAATCATGCTGCTCAGCTGGCAATAATCAAGCAGCTGAGCAGGCAGGAATTACGCAGCACAGCTGGCAATTGTCAAGCAGATGAGCAGACAGTAATCACGAGCTCAGCAGGCCCAGATCACGAGACTGAGCATGCACTGTTCACGTGGCTGATCATACACTGATCACGTGATTGATCATGCACTGATCACTTGGATATCATGCACTGATCACGTGGCTGATCATACACTGTTCACGTGTCTGACATGCACTGATCACGTGGCTGATCATACACTGCTCACGTAACTGATCATGCACTGATCACGTGGCTATCATGCACTGATCACGTGGCTGATCATGCACTGATCACGTGACTGATCATGCACTGATCACGTGACTGATCATGCACTGATCACGTGACTGATCATGCACTGATCACGTAATTGATCATGCACTGATCACGTGGCTGATCATGCATGATCACGTGACTGATCATGCACTGATCACGTGACTGATCATGCACTGATCAGTGGCTATCATGCACTGATCACGTGGCTGATCATGCACTGATCACGTGACTGATCATGCACTGATCACTGGCTATCATGCACTGATCACGTGGCTATCATGCACTGATCACGTGGCTGATCATGCACTGATCACGTGACTGATCATGCACTGATCACGTCTATATCATGCACTGATCACGTGACTGCCCATGCACTGATCACGTGGATCATCATGCACTGATCATGTGACTGATCATGCACTGATCACGTGGCTATCATGCACTGATCACGTGGCTGATCATGCAATGATCACGTAGCTACCATGTACTGGTCACGTGACTGATCATGCACTGATCACGTAATTGATCATGCACTGATCACGTGACTGATCATGCACTGATCACGTGACTGATCATGCACTGATCACGTGACTGATCATGCACTGATCACGTGGCTATCATGCACTGATCATGTGGCTGATCATGCAATGATCACGTAGCTACCATATACTGATCACGTGACTGATCATGCACTGATCACGTAATTGATCATGCACTGATCACGTGGCTGATCATGCACTGATCACGTGGCTGATCATGCACTGATCACGTGACTGATCATGCACTGATCACGTGACTGATCATGCACTGATCACGTGGCTATCATGCACTGATCACGTGGCTGATCATGCACTGATCACGTGCCTGGTCATGCACATATTACATGACTGATCATGCACTGATCACGTGACTGATCATGCACTGATCACGTGGCTATCATGCACTACTCACGTGGCTGATCATGCAATGATCATGTAGCTACCATGTACAGGTCACGTGACTGATCATACACCCATCAGGTGATGATCATGCACTGATCACGTGGCTATCATGCACTGATCACGTGGCTGATCATGCACTGATCACGTGCCTGGTCATGCACTGATCACGTGACTGATCATGCACTGATCACATGGCTATCATGAACTGATCACGTGGCTGATCATGCACTGATCACGTGGCTGATCATGCACTGATACCGTGACTGAGCATGGACTGATCACATGACTATCATGTAGTGATCACGTGACTTAATGGCTCTGATCATGTGACTGATCATGCGCTGATCATGTTTGCTATCATACACTGATCATGTGCCTCTGGAGGCAATAAACAAAGAGCTGAGTAGGCACGAATCAAACAGTCAGCAGGCAATAATCATGGAACTCAGCTGTGAGGAATCATGCTGCTCAGCTGGCAATAATCAAGCACTGAGCAGGCAGGAATCACGCAGCACAGCTGGCAATTGTCAAGCAGATGACAGGCAGGAATCACGCAGCTCAGCTGGCAATTGTCAAGCAGATGAGCAGACAGTAATCACGCAGCTCAGCAGGCCCTGATCACGTGACTGAGCATGCACTGATCACGTGGCTGATCATACAGATCACGTGAATGAGCATGCACTGATCACGTGGCTATCATGCACTGATCACGTGACTGATCATGCACTGATCACGTGGCTGATCATGCACTGATCACGTGGCTGATCATGCACTGATCACGTGTTGATCATGCACTGATCACGTGACTGATCATGCACTGATCATGGGACTGTGCATGCACTGATCACGTGGCTATCATGCACTGCTCACGTGGCTGATCATGCACTGATCACGTAGCAACCATGCACTGATCACGTGACTGATCATGCACTGATCACGTAATTGATCATGCACTGATCAAGTGGGTGATCATACACTGCTCACGTGACTGATCATGCACTCTTCACGAGACTCATCATGCACTGATCACGTGGCTGATCATACACTGATCACGTGGCTGATCATGCACTGTTCACGAGAGTGATCATGCACTGTTCTCGTGGATATCATGCACTGATCACGTGTTTGATCATACACTGTTCACGTATCTGACCATGCACTGCTCACGTGGCAGATCATACACTCTTCACGTAACTGATCATGCACTGATCACGTGGATATCATGCACTGATCACGTGGCTGAACATGCACTGTTCACGTGGCTTACCACACAACTGTCACGTGACTGATCATGCACTGATCACGTGGCACTCATGCACTGATCACGTGGCTGATCATACTCTGCTCACGTAACTGATCATGCACACATCAGGTGTCTATCATGCACTTCTCACCTGGCTGGTCATGCAATGTTTACGTAGCTACCATATACTGGTCACGTGACTCATCATGCACAGATCAGGTAAATGATCATGCACTGTTCACGTGACTGATCATGTACGGATCACGTGAGTGATCATGCACTGATCACGTGGCTATCATGCACTGATCACGTGGCTGATCATGCAATGATAACTTAGCAACCATGTACTGGTCACGTGACTGATCATGCACTGATCATGTAATTAATCCTGCACTGGTCACCTGACTCATCATGCACTGATCACGTGGCTGATCACACACGTATCACGTGACTTATAATGCACTGATCACGTGGCTATCATGCACTGATCACGTGGCTGATAATGCAATGATCACGTAGCTACCATGTACTGGTCACGTGACTGATCTTGCACTGATCACGTAATTGATCATGCACTGATCACGTGGCTGATCAAGCACTGATCACTTTCCTATCATGCACTGTTAACGTGGCTGATCATGAAATGATCACGCAGCTACCATGTACTGGTCACGTGACTGATCATGCACTGATCATGTGGCGGATCATGCAATGATCACGTGACTGATCATGCACTGAACACGTGAGTGATCATGCACTGATCACCTGGCTATCATGCACTGATCACTTGGCTGGTCATACACTGATCACGCAGCTACCATGTACTTGTCACGTGACTGATCATGCACTGATCATGTGGCTGATCATGCACTGATCTCGTGATTGATCATGCAGTGATCACGTGACTTATCATGCATTGATCACGTGGCTATCATGCACTGATCACATGGCTGGTCATACACTGATCACGTGCCTGGTCATGCACAGATTACATGACTGATCATGCACTCATCACGTCACTGATCATGCACTGATCACGTGGCTATCATGCACTGTTCACGTGGCTGGTCATACACTGATCC
This sequence comes from Bos javanicus, assembly GCF_032452875.1. Lineage (NCBI taxonomy): Eukaryota > Metazoa > Chordata > Mammalia > Artiodactyla > Bovidae > Bos > Bos javanicus. Next base: position 141,519 of record NW_026893772.1, read on the forward strand.
TGTGCCTGGTAATGCACAGATTACATGACTGATCATGCACTGAACACGTGACTGATCATGCAATGATCACGTGGCTATCATGCACTACTCACGTTGCTGATCATGCAATGATCATGTAGCTAACATGTACCGCTCAGGTGACTGATAATACACCCATCAGGTGACGGATCATGCACTGATCACATGGCTGATCATACACTGATAACCTGCCTGGTCATGCACAGATCACGTGACAAATCATGAACTGATGACATAGCTATCATGAACTGATCACCTTGCTGATCATGCACTGATCACGTGGCTATCATGCACGGCTCACGTGGCTGATCATGCAATGATCACGCAGCTACCATGTACTGGTCACATGACTGATCATGCACAGATCACGTAAATGATCATGCACTGTTCACGTGACTGATTATGTACTGATCACGTGACTGATCATGTACTGATCACGTGACTGATCATGCAATGATCACGTGGCTGATCATACACTGATCACGTGACTGATCATGCACTGATCACGTGACTGATCATACACTGCTCAGGTAACTGATAATGCACTGATCACGTGGCTATCATGCACTGATCACTAGACTGATCATGCACTGATCACGTCTATATCATGCACTGATCACATGACTGCCCATGCACTGGTCACGTGGATGATCATACACTAATCATGTGACAGATCATGCACTGATCACGTGGCTGATCATGCACTGATACGTGACTGATCATGCACTGATCACGTGGCTATCATGCACTGATCACGTGGCTGAACATACACTGATCACGTAAATGATCATGCACTGATCACGTGACTGATCATGTACTGATCACCTGACTGATCATGCACTGATCACGTGGCTGATCATGCACTGATCACGTGACTGATCATGTACTGCTCACGTAATTGATCATGCACTGATCACGTGGCTGATCATGCACTGATCACGTGACTGATCATGCACTGATCACGTGACTGATCATGCACTGATCACGTGGCTGATCATGCAATGATCACACAGCTACCATGTGGTCACATGACTGATCATGCACTGATCACATAATTGATCATGCACTGATCACCTGGCTTATCATGTATTGATCATGTGACTGATCATGTGCTGATCAGCACAGGGGTCAATTGTCAAGGAGATGACAGGCAGGAATCGTGCAGCTCAGCTGGAAATTTTCAAGCAGATGAGCAGACAGTAATCACGCAGCTCAGCAGGCCCTGATCACGTGACTGAGCATGCACTGTTAACATGGCTGATCACACACCTATCACGTGACTGATCATGCACTGATCATGTGACTGATCATGCACTGATCACGTAGCTATCTTGCACTGATCACTTGGCTGATCATACACTCATCACGGGACTGATTGTGCACTGATCACGGCGCTACCATGCATTGACTACATGACTCCACATGCACTGATCACGTGGATGATCATGCACTGATCACGTGACTGACCATGCACTGATCACGTGACTGATCAGGCACTGATCAAATGGCTGATCATGCACTGATCACCTGGCACTCATGCACTGATCACGTGGCTGATCATACTCTGCTCACGAAACTCATCATGCACACATCACGTGGCTATCATGCACTGCTCACGTGGTTCGTCATGGAATGATCACGAAGCTACCATATACTGGTCAATTGACTGATAATGCATAGATCGCGTAAATGATCATGCACTGTTCACGTGACTGATCATGTACTGATCACGTGACTGATAATGCACTGATCACGTGGCTATCATGCTCTGCTCACGTGGCTGATCATGCAACGATCACGTAGCAACTATGTAGTGGTCTCGTGACTGATCATGCACTGATGACGTAATTGATCCTGCACTGATCACATGGCGCATCACGCACTGATCAGGTGGCTGAACACACACGTATCACGTGACTGATCATGCACTGATCACTTGGCTATCATGCACAGATCAACTGACTGATAATGCACAGATCACGTGGCTGATCATGCACTGATCACGTGGCTGATCATGCACTGCTCCCGTAATTGATCATGCACTTATCATTTGGCTGATCATGCACAGATCACGTAAATGATCACGGACTGTTCACGTGACTGATCATGTACTGATCACGTAATTGATCATGCACTGATCACGTGGCTGATCATGCAATGATCACGTGACTGACCATGCACTGACCACGTGATTGATCATGCACTGATCACGTGGCTGATCATGCACTGCTCACGTGGCTGATCATGCAATGATCACACAGCTACCATGTACTGGTCACATGACTGATCATGCACTGATCACATAATTGATCATGCACTGATCACGTGGCTTATCATGCATTGATCATGTGACTGATCATGTGCTGATCATGTTTGGTGTCACACACTGATCATGTGCCTCTGGAGGCAATGAACATAGAGCTGAGTAGGCAGGAATCAGTCAGCAGGCTATAATCATGGAACTCAGCTCTGAGAAATCATGCTGCTCAGCTGGCAATAATCAAGTAGATGAGCAGGCAGGAATTACGCAGCACAGGTGGCAATTGTCAAGGAGATGACAGGCAGGAATCGTGCAGCTCAGCTGGAAATTGTCAAGCAGATGAGCAGACAGTAATCACGCAGCTCAGCAGGCCCTGATCACGTGACTGAGCATGCACTGTTCACATGGCTGATCACACACCTATCACGTGACTGATCATGCACTGAACATGTGACTGATCATGCACTGATCACGTAGCTATCTTGCACTGATCACTTGGTTGATCATACACTCATCACGGGACTGATCGTGCACTGATCACGGCGCTATCATGCATTGACTACATGACTCACATGCACTGATCACGTGGATGATCATGCACTGATCACGTGACTGACCATGTACTGATCACGTGACTGATCATGCACTGATCACGTGACTGATCATGCACTGATCACGTGACTGATCATGCACTGATCACGTGGCTATCATGCACTGATCACTTGGCTGACATACACTGATCATGTGCCTGGTCATGCACTGATCACGTGGCTCATCATGCACTGATCACGTGACTGATCATGCACTGATCTCGTGTCTTATCATGCACTGATCACGTGGCTATCATGCACTGCTCACGTGGCTGAGCAGGCAATGATCACGCAGCTACCATGTACTGGTCACATGACTGATCATGCACTGATCACGTGACTGATCATGCAGTGATCACGTGGCTATCATGCACTACTCACGTGGCTGATCATGCAATGATCATGTAGCTACCATGTACAGGTCACGTGAATGATCATACACCTATCAGGTGACTGATCATGCACTGATCACGTGGCTATCATGCACTGATCACGAGACTGATCATGAACTGATCACGTCTATATCATGCACTGATCACATGACTGTCCATGCACTGATCACGTGGATGATCATACACTAATCATGTGACAGATCATGCACTGATCACGTGGCTGATCATGCACTGATACCGTGACTGAGCATGGACTGATCACATGACTATCATGTAGTGATCACGTGACTTAATGGTTCTGATCATGTGACTGATCATGCACTGATCATGTTTGCTATCATACACTGATCATGTGCCTCTGGAGGCAATAAACAAAGAGCTGAGTAGGCACAAATGAAACAGTCAGCAGGCAATAATCATGGAACTCAGGTGTGAGGAATCATGCTGCTCAGCTGGCAATAATCAAGCAGCTGAGCAGGCAGGAATTACGCAGCACAGCTGGCAATTGTCAAGCAGATGAGCAGACAGTAATCACCGAGCTCAGCAGGCCCAGATCACGAGACTGAGCATGCAATGTTCACGTGGCTGATCATACACTGATCACGTGATTGATCATGCACTGATCACTTGGATATCATGCACTGATCACGTGGCTGATCATACACTGTTCACCTGTCTGACAATGCACTGATCACGTGGCTGATCATACACTGCTCACGTAACTGATCATGCACTGATCAGTTGGCTATCATGCACTGATTACTTTGCTGATCATACACTGATCACATGACTGATCATGCACTGTTCACGTGACTGATCATGTACTGATCACGTGACTGATCATGCACTGATCACGTAATTGATCATTCACTGAACACGTGGCTGATCATGCTATGTTCACGTGACTGACCATGCACTGATCACGTGACGGATCATCCACTGATCAGTTGGCTATCATGCACTGATTACTTGGCTGATCATACACTGATCACGTGACTGATAATGCACTGATCATCTGGCTATCGTGCACTAATTACCTGGCTATCGTGCACTGATCACGTGGTTGATCATACAGTGATCACTAGACTGATCATGCACTGATCACGTCTATAACATGCACTGATCACATGACTGCCCATGCACTGATCACCCGGATCATCATACACTGATCATGCGACAGATCATGCACTGATCACGTGGCTATCATGCACTGCTCATGCGGCTGTTCATGCAATGATCACGTAGCTACCATGTACTGGTCACGTGAGTGATCATGCACTGATGACCTAATTGTTCATTCACTGATCAGGTGACTTATCATGCACTGTTAACGTGAGTGATCATGCACTGATCACGGGACTGATCATGCACTGAACTCGTGGCTATCATGCACGGCTCATGTGCCTGATCATGCAATGATCACCTAGCTACCATATAGTGCTCACGTGACTGATCATGCACTGATCATGTAATTGATCAGGCACTGATCATGTGGCTGATCATGCACTGATCACGTGGCTGATCATCCACTGATCACGTGACTGATCATGCACTGATCACGTGACTGATCATGCACTGATCACGTGGCTATCATGCACTGATCACTTGGCTGGTCATGCACTGACCACGTGCCTGGTCATGCACATATTACATGACTGATCATGCACTGAACACGTGACTGATCATTCACTGATCACGTGGCTATCATGCACTACTCACGTGGCTGATCATGCAATGATCATGTAGCTACCATGTACCCGTCAGGTGACTGATCATACACCCATCAGGTGATGGATCATGCACTGATCACGTGGCTATCATGCACTGTTCACGTGGCTGATAATACACTGATCACCTGCCTGGTCATGCACAGATCACGTGACAAATCATGAACTTATCACATAGCTATCATGAACTGATCACCTGGCTGATCATGCACTGATCACGTGGCTGATCATGCACTGATACCGTGACTGAGCATGGACTGATCACATGACTATCATGTAGTGATCACGTGACTTAATGTCTCTGATCATGTGACTGATCATGTGCTGATCATGTTTGCTATCATACACTGATCATGTGCCTCTGGAGGCAATAAACAAAGAGCTGAGTAGGCAGGAATCAAACAGTCAGCAGGCAATAATCATGGAACTCAGCTGTGAGGAATCATGCTGCTCAGCTGGCAATAATCAAGCACGTGACCAGGCAGGAATCACGCAGCTCAGCTGGCAATTGTCAAGCAGATGAGCCGACAGGAATCACGCATGTCAGATGGCAATTGTCATGCAGATGAACCGGCAGGAATCACGCAGCTCAGCAGGCCCTGATCACGTGACTCTCCAGGCACTGATCACGTGGCTGATCAAGTACAGATCACGTGAATGAGCATGCACTGATCACGTGGCTATCATGCACTGATGACGTGACTGCGCATGCACTGATGACGTGGCTGATCAGGCACTGATCACGTGGCTCATCATGCACTGATCACGTGTTTATCAGGCAATGATCAGTGATTGATCAGGCGCTGATCATGGGACTGTGCATGCACTGATCACGTGTCTATCATGCACTGCTTACCTGGCTGATCATACAATGTTCACATAGCTACCATGTACTGGTCACATGACTCATCATGCACTGATCACGTAATTGATCATGCACTGATCAAGTGGGTGATCATACACTGCTCACGTGACTGATCATGCACTCTTCACGAGACTCATCATGCACTGATCACGTGGCTGATCATACACTGATCACGTGACTGATCATGCACTGTTCAGGAGAGTGATCATGCACTGTTCTCGAGGATATCATGCACTGATCACGTGTTTGATCATACACTGTTCACGTATCTGACCATGCACTGCTCACGTGGCAGATCATACACTGTTCACGTAACTGATCATGCACTGGTCACGTGGATATCATGCACTGATCACGTGGCTGAACATGCACTGTTCACGTGGCTTACCACACAACTGTCACGTGACTGATCATGCACTGATCACGTGGCACTCATGCACTGATCACGTGGCTGATCATACTCTGCTCACGTAACTGATCATGCACACATCAGGTGTCTATCATGCACTTCTCACCTGGCTGGTCATGCAATGTTCACGTAGCTACCATATACTGGTCACGTGACTCATCATGCACAGATCAGGTAAATGATCATGCACTGTTCACGTGACTGATCATGTACGGATCACGTGAGTGATCATGCACTGATCACGTGGCTATCATGCACTGCTCACGTGGCTGATCATGCAATGATAACTTAGCAACCATGTACTGGTCACGTGACTGATCATGCACTGATCATGTAATTAATCCTGCACTGGTCACCTGACTCATCATGCACTGATCACGTGGCTGATCATTCACGTATCACGTGACTTATAATGCACTGATCACGTGGCTATCATGCACTGATCACGTGGCTGATAATGCAATGATCACGTAGCTACCATGTACTGGTCACGTGACTGATCTTGCACTGATCACGTAATTGATCATGCACTGATCACGTGGCTGATCAAGCACTGATCACTTTCCTATCATGCACTGTTAACGTGGCTGATCATGCAATGATAACTTAGCAACCATGTACTGGTCACGTGACTGATCATGCACTGATCATGTGGCGGATCATGCAATGATCACGTGACTGATCATGCACTGAACACGTGAGTGATCATGCACTGATCACCTGGCTATCATGCACTGATCACTTGGCTGGTCATACACTGATCACGCAGCTACCATGTACTTGTCACGTGACTGATCATGCACTGATCATGTGGCTGATCATGCACTGATCTCGTGATTGATCATGCACTGATCACGTGACTTATCATGCATTGATCACGTGGCTATCATGCACTGATCACATGGCTGGTCATACACTGATCACGTGCCTGTTCATGCACAGATTACATGACTGATCATGCACTCATCACGTCACTGATCATGCACTGATCACGTGGCTATCATGCACTGTTCACGTGGCTGGTCATACACTGATCCTGTGCCTGGTAATGCACAGATTACATGACTGATCATGCACTGAACACGTGACTGATCATGCAATGATCACATGGCTATCATGCACTACTCACGTTGCTGATCATGCAATGATCATGTAGCTAACATGTACCGCTCAGGTGACTGATAATACACCCATCAGGTGACGGATAATGTACTGATCACATGGCTGATCATACACTGATAACCTGCCTGGTCAAGCACAGATCACGTGACAAATCATGAACTGATCACATAGCTATCATGAACTGATCACCTGGCTGATCATGCACTGATCACGTGGCTATCATGCACTGCTCACGTGGCTGATCATGCAATGATCACGCAGCTACCATGTACTGGTCACATGACTGATCATGCACAGATCACGTAATGATCATGCACTGTTCACGTGACTGATTATGTACTGATCACGTGACTGATCATGTACTGATCACGTGACTGATCATGCACTGATCACGTGACTGATCATACACTGATCACGTGACTGATCATGCACTGATCACGTGGCTATCATGCACTGATCACTTGGCTGGTCATACACAGATCACGTAAATGATCACGCACTGTTCCCGTGACTGATCATGTACTGATCACCTGACTGATCATGCACTGATCACGTGGCTGATCATGCACTGATCACGTGGCTGATCATGCACTGATCACGTAATTGATCATGCACTTATCATTTGGCTGATCATGCACAGATCACATAAATGATCATGAACTGTTCACGTGACTGATCATGTACTGATCACGTAGTTGATCATGCACTGATCACGTGGCTGATCATGCACTGATCACGTGACTGCCCATGCACTGATCACGTGACAGATCATGCACTGATCATGTGACTGATCATGCACTGCTCACGTGGCTGATCATGCAATGATCACACAGCTACCATGTACTGGTCACATGACTGATCATGCACTGATCACATAATTGATTATGAACTGATCACCTGGCTTATCATGCATTGATCATGTGACTGATCATGTGCTGATCATGTTTGGTGTCACACACTGATCATTTGCCTCTGGAGGCAATGAACATAGAGCTGAGTAAGCAGGAATCAGTCAGCAGGCTATAATCATGGAACTCAGCTCTGACAAATCATGCTGCTCAGCTGGCAATAATCAAGTAGATGAGCAGGCAGGAATTACGCAGCACAGGTGGCAATTGTCAAGGAGATGACAGGCAGGAATCGTGCAGCTCAGCTGGAAATTGTCAAGCAGATGAGCAGACAGTAATCACGCAGCTCAGCAGGCCCTGATCACGTGACTGAGCATGCACTGTTCACATGGCTGATCACACACCTATCACGTGACTGATCATGCACTGATCATGTGACTGATCATGCACTGATCACGTAGCTATCTTGCACTGATCACTTGGATGATCATACACTCATCACGGGACTGATGGTGCACTGATCACGGCGCTATCATGCATTGACTACATGATTCCACATGCACTGATCACGTGGATGATTATGCACTGATCACGTGACTGACCATGCACTGATCACGTGACTGATCAGGCACTGATCACATGGCTGATCATGCACTGATCACGTGGCTATCATGCACTGCTCACGTGGCTGATCATGCAATGATCACGTAATTGATCCTACACTGATCACGTGGCTCATCATGAATTGATCACGTGGCTGATCATTCATGTATCACGTGACTGATCATGCACTGATCATGTGGCTGCTCATGCACTGATCACGTGGCTATCATGGACTGATCACGTGGATATCATGCACTGATCACTTGGCTGATCACGCAATGATCACGTAGCTACCATGTACTGGTCACGTGACTGATCATGCACTGATCACATAATTGATCCTGCACTGATCACATGGCTCATCACGCACTGATCATGTGGCTGATCACACACGTATCACGTGACTGATCATGTACAGATCACGTGAATAATCATGAAGTGATCACGTGGCTATCCTGCACTGATCACGTGGATATCATGCACTGATCACGTGGCTGATCACACACGTATCACGTGACTGATATGCACTGATCGCGTGACTGATCATGCACTGCTCATGTGGCTGATCATGCAATGATCACACAGCTACCATGTACTGGTCACATGACTGATCATGCACTGATCACATAATTGATCATGCACTGATCACCTGGCTTATCATGCATTGATCATGTGACTGATCATGCGCTGATCATGTTTGCTATCATACACTGATCATGTGCCTCTGGAGGCAATAAACAAAGAGCTGAGTAGGCACGAATCAAACATTCTGCAGGCAATAATCATGGAACTCAGGGGTGAGGAATCATGCTGCTCAGCTGGCAATAATCAAGCAGCTGAGCAGGCAGGAATTACGCAGCACAGCTGGCAATTGTCAAGCAGATGACAGGCAGGAATCGTGCAGCTCAGCTGGCAATTGTCAAGCAGATGAGCAGACAGTAAACACGCAGCTCAGCAGGCCCAGATCACCTGACTGAGCATGCACTATTCACGTGGCTGATCATACACTGATCACGTGATTGATCATGCACTGATCACTTGGATATCATGCACTGATCACGTGACTGATCATACACTGTTCACGTGTCTGACCATGCACTGCTCACGTGGCTGATCATGCACTGCTCACGTAACTGATCATGCACTGATCACGTGGCTATCATGCACTGAATACGTGGCTGAAAATGCACTGTTCACGTGGCTGATCACACACCTGTCACGTGACATATCATGCACTGATCACCTGGAACTCATGCACTGATCACGTGGCTGATCATACTCTGCTCACGTAACTGATCATGCACACATCACGTGGCTATCATGCACTGCTCACGTGGTTCATGGAATGATCACGAAGCTACCATATACTGGTCACGTGACTGATCATGCACTGATCACGTAAATGATCATGCACTGTTCACGTGACTGATCATGTACTGATCACGTGACTAATCATGAAGTGATCACGTGGCTATCCTGCACTGATCACGTGGATATCATGCACTGATCACGTGGCTGATCATGCAATGATCATGTAGCTACCATGCAATGAATACGTGACTGATCATGCACTGATCACGTGGCTGATCATGCAATGATCACGTAGCTACCATGCACTGGTCACGTGACTGATCATGCACTGATCAGGTGGCAATCATGCACTCCTCACGTGGCTGATCATGCAATGATCACGCAGCTACCATGTACTGGTCACATTACTGATCATGCACTGATCACGTAATTGATCATGCACTGATCACCTGGCTTATCATGCATTGATCATGTGACTGATCATGTGCTGATCATGTTTGGTGTCACACACTGATCATGTGCCTCTGGAGGCAAAGAACATAGAGCTGAGTAGGCAGGAAACAGTCAGCAGGCTATAATCATGGAACTCAGCTCTGAGAAATCATGCTGCTCAGCTGGCAATAATCAAATAGATGAGCAGGCAGGAATTACGCAGCACAGGTGGCAATTGTCAAGGAGATGGCAGGCAGGAATCGTGCAGCTCAGCTGGCAATTGTCAAGCAGATGAGCAGACAGTAATCACGCAGCTCAGTAGGCCCTGATCACGTGACTGAGCATGCACTGTTCACATGGCTGATCACACACCTATCACGTGACTGATCATGCACTGATCACGTGGCTCTCATGCACTGCTCACGTGGCTGATCATGCAATGATCACGCAGCTACCATGTACTGGTCACATGACTGATCATGCATTGATCATGTGACTGATCATGTGCTGATCATGTTTGGTGTCACACACTGATCATGTGCCTCTGGAGGCAATGAACATAGAGCTGAGTAAGCAGGAATCAGTCAGCAGGCTATAATCATGGAACTCAGCTCTTAGAAATCATGCTGCTCAGCTGGCAATAATCAAGTAGATGAGCAGGCAGGAATTACGCAGCACAGGTGGCAATTGTCAAGGAGATGACAGGCAGGAATCGTGCAGCTCAGCTGGAAATTGTCAAGCAGATGAGCAGACAGTAATCACGCAGCTCAGCAGGCCCTGATCATGTGACTGAGCATGCACTGTTCACGTGGATGATCACACGCCTATCACGTGACTGATCATGCACTGATCATGTGCCTGGTCATACACTGATCACGTAGCTATCTTGCACTTATCACTTGGCTGATCAAACTCTCATCAGGGACTGATCGTGCACTGATCACGGCGCTATCATGCATTGACTACATGACTCCAGATGCACTGATCACATGGCTGATCATGCACTGATCACGTGGCTATCATGCACTGATCACGTGGCTGATCAGGCAATGATCACGTAGCTACCATCTACTGGTCACGTGACTGATCATGCACTGATCACGTAATTGATCATGCACTGATCATGTGGCTGATCATGCAATGATCACGTGACCGATCATGCACTGATCACGTGACTTATCATGCACTGATCACGTGACTGATCATGCACTGATCACGTGGCTATCATGCACTGATCACTTGGCTGGACATACACTGATCACGTGCCTGGTCATGCACTGATCACGTGGTGATCATGCACTCATCACGTGACTGATCATGCACTGATTTCGTGTCTGATCATGCACTTATCACGTGGCTATCATGCACTGCTCACGTGGCTGATCATGCGATGATCACGCAGCTACCATGTACTGGTCACATGACTGATCATGCACTGATCACGTGACTGATCATGCAGTGATCACGTGGCTATCATGCACTACTCACGTGGCTGATCATGCAATGATCATGTAGCTACCATGTACAGGTCACGTGAATGATCATACACCCATCAGGTGACTGATCATGCACTGATCATGTGGCTATCATGCACTGATCACGGGATTGATCATGCACTGATCACGTCTATATCATGCACTGATCACATGACTGCCCATGCACTGATCACGTGGCTGATCATACACTGTTCTCGTGTCTGATCATGCACTGATCACGTGGATGATCATACATTGCTCAGGTAACTGATCATGCACTGATCACGTGGCTATCATGCACTGAATACGTGGCTGAACATGCAATGTTCACGTGGCTGATCACACACCTGTCACGTGACATCATGCACTGATCACGTGGCACTCATGCACTGATCATGTGGCTGATCATACTCTGCTCACGTAACTCATCATGCACTCATCACGTTTCTATCATGCACTGCTCATGTGGCTCGTCATGCAATGATCACGTAGCTACCATATACTGGTCACGTGACTGATCATGCACAGATCACGTAAATGATCATGCACTGTTCACGTGACTGATCATGTACTGATCACGTGACTGATCATGCAATGTTCACGTGGCTGATCATGCACTGATCACGTAATTGATCATGCACTTATCACTTGGCTTATCATGCACAGATCACGTGACTGATCATGCACTGATCACGTGACTGATCATGCACTGATCACGTGGCTATCATGCACTGATCACTTGGCTGGTCATACACAGATCAGGTAAATGATCCCGCACTGTTCACGTGGCTGATCATGCACTGATCACGTGGCTGATCATGCACTGATCACGTAATTGATCATGCACTTATCATTTGGCTGATCATGCACAGATCACGTAAATGATCACGGACTGTTTACGTGACTGATCATGTACTGATCACGTAATTGATCATGCACTGATCACGTGGCTGATCATGCAATGATCACGTGACTGACCATGCACTGATCACGTGACTGATCATGCACTGATCACGTGACTGATCATGCACTGCTCACGTGGCTGATCATGCAATGATCACATAGCTACCATGTACTGGTCACATGACTGATCATGCACTGATCACATAATTGATTATGAACTGATCACCTGGCTTATCATGCATTGATCATGTGACTGATCATGTGCTGATCATGTTTGGTGTCACACACTGATCATTTGCCTCTGGAGGCACTGAACATAGAGCTGAGTAAGCAGGAATCAGTCAGCAGGCTATAATCATGGAACTCAGCTCTGACAAATCATGCTGCTCAGCTGGCAATAATCAAGTAGATGAGCAGGCAGGAATTACGCAGCACAGGTGGCAATTGTCAAGGAGATGACAGGCAGGAATCGTGCAGCTCAGCTGGCAATTGTCAAGCAGATGAGCAGACAGTAATCACGCAGCTCAGCAGGCACTGATCACGTGACTGAGCATGCACTGTTTACGTGGCTGATCACACACCTATCACGTGACTGATCATGCACTGATCATGTGACTGATCATGCACTGATCACCTGGCTTATCATGCATTGATCATGTGACTGATCATGTGCTGATCATGTTTGGTGTCACACACTGATCATGTGCCTCTGGAGGAAAAGAACATAGAGCTGAGTAGGCAGGAAACAGTCAGCAGGCTATAATCATGGGACTCAGCCCTGAGAAATCATGCTGCTCAGCTGGCAATAATCAAATAAATGAGCAGGCAGGAATTACGCAGCACAGGTGCCAATTGTCAAGGAGATGGCAGGCAGGAATCGTGCAGCTCAGCTGGCAATTGTCAAGCAGATGAGCAGACAGTAATCACGCAGCTCAGCAGGCCCTGATCACGTGACTGAGCATGCACTGTTCACATGGCTGATCACACACCTATCACGTGACTGATCATGCACTGATCACGTGGCTCTCATGCACTGATCACGTGAATGTGCATGCATTGTTCACGTAATAGTATGCACTGATCACGTGGCTATCATGCACTGATGACGAGGCTAATCATGCACTGATCATATGACTGATCATGCACTGATCACGTAGCTATCTTGCACTGATCACTTGGCTGATCATACACTCATCACGGGACTGATCATGCACTGATCAAGGCGCTATCATGCATTGATTTCATGACTCCACATACACTGATCACGTGGATGATCATGCACTGATCACGTGACTGACCATGCACTGATCACGTGACTGATCATGTACTGATCACGTGACTGATCATGCAATGATCACGTGGCTGATCATGCACTGATCACGTAATTGATCATGCACTTATCATTTGGGTGATCATGCACTGATCACGTGGCTGATCATACACTGATCACGTGACTGATCATGCACTGATCACGTGACTGATCATGCACCGATCACGTGACTATCATGCACTGATCACTTGGCTGGTCATACACAGATCAGGTAAATGATCATGCACTGTTCACGTGACTGATCATGCACTTATCACCTGACTGATCATGCACTGATCACGTGGCTAATCATGCACTGATCACGTGGCTGATCATGCACTGTTCACGTAATTGATCATGCACTTATCATTTGGCTGATCATACACAGATCACGTAAATGATCACGGACTGTTCACGTGACTGATCATGTACTGATCACGTAATTGATCATGCACTGATCACGTGGCTGATCATGCAATGATCACGTGACTGCCCATGCACTGATCACGTGACTGATCATGCACTGATCACGTGGCTGATCACGCACTGATCACGTAGCTACCATGTACTGGTCACCTGACTGATCATGCACTGATCACGTAATTGATCCTACACTGATCACGTGGCTCATCATGAATTGATCACGTGGCTGATCACACATGTATCACGTGACTGATCATGCACTGATCATGTGGCTGCTCATGCACTGATCACGTGGCTGATCATGGACTGATCACGTGGCTATCATGCACTGATCACTTGGCTGATCACGCAATGATCACGTAGCTACCATGTAATGGGCACGTGACCCATCATGCACTGATCACGTAATTGATCCTGCACTGATCACATGGCTCATCACGCACTGATCAGGTGGCTGATCACACACGTATCACGTGACTGATCATGTATAGATCACGTGAATTATCATGAAGTGATCACGTGGCTATCCTGCACTGATCACGTGGATATCATGCACTGATCACGTGGCTGATCACACACGTATCACTTGACTGATCATGCACTGATCGCGTGGCTGATCATGCACTGCTCACGTGGCTGATCATGCAATGATCACACAGCTACCATGTACTGGTCACATGACTGATCATGCACTGATCACATAATTGATCATGCACTGATCACCTGGCTTATCATGCATTGATCATGTGACTGATCATGTGCTGATCATGTTTGCTATCATACACTGATCATGTGCCTCTGGAGGCAATAAACAAAGAGCTGAGTAGGCACGAATCAAACATTCTGCAGGCAATAATCATGGAACTCAGGGGTGAGGAATCATGCTGCTCAGCTGGCAATAATCAAGCAGCTGAGCAGGCAGGAATTACGCAGCACAGCTGGCAATTGTCAAGCAGATGACAGGCAGGAATCGTGCAGCTCAGCTGGCAATTGTCAAGCAGATGAGCAGACAGTAATCACGCAGCTCAGCAGGCCCAGATCACGTGACTGAGCATGCACTGTTCACGTACCTGATCATACACTGATCAAGTGATTGATCATGCACTGATCACTTGGATATCATGCACTGATCACGTGGCTGATCATACACTGTTCACTTGTCTGACCATGCACTGCTCACGTGGCTGATCATACACTGCTCACGTAACTGATCATGCACTGATCACGTGGCTATCATGCACTGAATACATGGCTGAACATGCACTGTTCACGTGGCTGATCACACACCTGTCACGTGACATATCATGCACTGATCACGTGGCACTCATGCACTGATCACGTGGCTGATCATACTCTGCTCACGTAACTCATCATGCACACATCACGTGGCTATCATGCACTGCTCACGTGGTTCTTCATGGAATGATCACGAAGCTACCATATACTGGTCACGTGACTGATCATGCACTGATCACGTAAATGATCATGCACTGTTCACGTGACTGATCATGTACTGATCACGTGACTAATCCTGAAGTGATCACGTGGCTATCCTGCACTGATCACGTGGATATCATGCACTGATCACGTGGCTGATCATGCAATGATCACGTAGCTACCATGCACTGGTCACGTGACTGATCATGCACTGATCACGTGGCTATCATGCACTGCTCACATGGCTGATCATGCAATGATCACGCAACTACCATGTACTGGTCACATGACTGATCATGCACTGATCACGTAATTGATTATGAACTGATCACCTGGCTTATCATGCATTGATCATGTGACTGATCATGTGCTGATCATGTTTGGTGTCACACACTGATCATTTGCCTCTGGAGGCAATGAACATAGAGCTGAGTAAGCAGGAATCAGTCAGCAGGCTATAATCATGGAACTCAGCTCTGACAAATCATGCTGCTCAGCTGGCAATAATCAAGTAGATGAGCAGGCAGGAATTACGCAGCACAGGTAGCAATTGTCAAGGAGATGACAGGCAGGAATCGTGCAGCTCAGCTGGAAATTGTCAAGCAGATGAGCAGACAGTAATCACGCAGCTCAGCAGCACTGATCACGTGACTGAGCATGCACTGTTCACATGGCTGATCACACACCTATCACGTGACTGATCATGCACTGATCATGTGACTGATCATGCACTGATCACGTAGCTATCTTGCACTGATCACTTGGCTGATCATACACTCATCACGGGACTGATCGTGCACTGATCACGGCGCTATCATGCATTGACTACATGACTCCACATGCACTGATCCCGTGGATGATCATGCACTGATCACGTGACTGACCATGCACTGATCACGTGACTGATAAGGCACTGATCACATGGCTGATCATGCACTGATCACGTGGCTATCATGCACTGCTCACGTGGCTGATCAGGCACTGATCACGTAACTACCATGTACTGGTCACGTGACGGATCATGCACTGATTACGTAATTGATCATGCACTGATCATGTGGCTGATCATGCACTGATCACGTGGCTGATCATACACTGATCAAGTGACTGATCATGCACTGATCACGTGACTGATCATGCACTGATCATGTGGCTGTCATGCACTGATCACTTGGCTGGACATACACTGATAACGTGCCTGGTCATGCACTGATCACGTGGCTGATCATGCACTGATCACGTGACTGATCATGCACTGATCTCGTGTCTGATCATGCACTGATCAGGTGACTGATCATGCACTGATCACGTGGCTGATCATGCAATGATCACGTAGCTACCATGCACTGATCACGTGACTGATCATGCACTGCTCACGTGGCTGATCATGCAATGATCACGTAGCTACCATGCACTGGTCACGTGACTGATCATGCACTGATCACGTGGCTATCATGCACTGCTCACGTGGCTGATCATGCAATGATCAGGCAACTACCATGTACTGGTCACATGACTGATCATGCACTGATCACGTAATTGATCATGCACTGATCACCTGGCTTATCATGCATTGATCATGTGACTGATCATGTGCTGATCATGTTTGGTGTCACACACTGATCATGTGCCTCTGGAGGCAAAGAACATAGAGCTGAGTAGGCAGGAAACAGTCAGCAGGCTATAATCATGGAACTCAGCTCTGAGAAATCATGCTGCTCAGCTGGCAATAATCAAATAGATGAGCAGGCAGGAATTACGCAGCACAGGTGGCAATTGTCAAGGAGATGGCAGGCAGGAATCGTGCAGCTCAGCTGGCAATTGTCAAGCAGATGAGCAGACAGTAATCACGCAGCTCAGCAGGCCCTGATCACGTGACTGAGCATGCACTGTTCACGTGGATGATCACACACCTATCACGTGACTGATCATGCACTGATCATGTGACTGATCATGCACTGATCACGTAGCTATCTTGCACTGATCACTTGGCTGATCATACACTCATCACGGGACTGATCGTGCACTGATCACGGCGCTATCATGCATTGACTACATGACTCACATGCACTGATCACGTGGATGATCATGCACTGATCACGTGACTGACCATGCACTGATCACGTGACTGATCAGGCACTGATCACATGCCTGGTCATGCACTGATCACGTGGCTATCATGCACTGCTTACGTGGCTGATCAGGCAATGATCACGTAGCTACCATGTACTGGTCCCGTGACTGATCATGCACTGATTACGTAATTGATCATGCACTGATCATGTGGCTGATCATGCACTGATCACGTGGCTGATCATACACTGATCACGTGATTGATCATGCACTGATCACGTGACTGATCATGCACTGATCACGTGGCTATCATGCACTGATCACTTGGCTGGACATACACTGATCACGTGCCTGTTCATGCACTGATCACGTGGCTGATCATGCACTGATCACGTGAAAGATCATACACCCATCAGGTGACTGATCATGCACTGATCACGTGGCTATCATGCACTGATCACATGACTGCCCATGCACTGATCACGTGGATGATCATACACTAATCATGTGACAGATCATGCACTGATCACGTGGCTGATCATGCACTGATACCGTGACTGAGCATGGACTCATCACATGACTATCATGTAGTGATCACGTGACTTAATGGCGCTGATCATGTGACTGATCATGCGCTGATCATGTTTGCTATCATACACTGATCATGTGCCTCTGGAGGCAATAAACAAAGAGCTGAGTAGGCACGAATGAAACAGTCAGCAGGCAATAATCATGGAACTAGGCTGTGAGGAATCATGCTGCTCAGCTGGCAATAATCAAGCAGCTGAGCAGGCAGGAATTACGCACCACAGCTGGCAATTTTCAAGCAGATGACAGGCAGGAATCGTGCAGCTCAGCTGGCAATTGTCAAGCAGATGAGCAGAGAGTAATCACGCAGCTCAGCAGGCCCAGATCACGTGACTGAGCATGCACTTTTCACGTACCTGATCATACACTGATCACGTGATTGATCATGCACTGATCACTTGGATATCATGCACTGATCACGTGGCTGATCATACACTGTTCACGTGTCTGACCATGCACTGCTCACGTGGCTGATCATACACTGCTCACGTAACTGATCATGCACTGATCACGTGGCTATCATGCACTGATCACGTGGCTGAACATGCACTGTTCACGTGGCTGATCACACACCTGTCACGTGACATATCATGCACTGATCACGTGGCACTCATGCACTGATCACGTGGCTGATCATACTCTGCCTACGTAACTCATCATGCACACATCACGTGGCTATCATGCACTGCTCACGTGGTTCTTCATGGAATGATCACGAAGCAACCATATACTGGTCACGTGACTGATCATGCACTGATCACTTAAATGATCATGCACTGTTCACGTGACTGATCATGTGCTGATCACGTGACTAATCCTGAAGTGAACACGTGGCTTTTCCTGCACTGATCACGTGGATATCATGCACTGATCACGTGGCTGATCATGCAATGATCACGTAGCTACCATGCACTGATCACGTGACTGATCATGCACTGATCACGTGGCTGATCATGCAATGATCACGTAGCTACCATGCACTGGTCACGTGACTGATCATGCACTGATCACGTGGCTATCATGCACTGCTCACGTCGCTGATCATGCAATGATCACGCAGCTACCCTGTACTGGTCACATGACTGATCATGCACTGATCACGTAATTGATCATGCACTGATCACCTGGCTTATCATGCATTGATCATGTGACAGATCATGTGCTGATCATGTTTGGTGTCACACACTGATCATGTGCCTCTGGAGGCAAAGAACATAGAGCTGAGTAGGCAGGAAACAGTCAGCAGGCTATAATCATGGAACTCAGCTCTGAGAAATCATGCTGCTCAGCTGGCAATAATCAAATAGATGAGCAGGCAGGAATTACGCAGCACAGGTGGCAATTGTCAAGGAGATGGCAGGCAGGAATCGTGCAGCTCAGCTGGCAATTGTCAAGCAGATGAGCAGACAGTAATCACGCAGCTCAGCAGGCCCTGATCACGTGACTGAGCATGCACTGTTCACATGGCTGATCACACAACTATCACGTGACTGATCATGCACTGATCACGTGATTGTGCATGCATTGTTCACGTAATAGTATGCACTGATCACGTGGCTATCATGCACTGATGACGAGGCTAATCATGCACTGATGATATGACTGATCATGCACTGATCACGTAGCTATCTTGCACTGATCACTTGGCTGATCATACACCCATCACGGGACTGATCGTGCACTGATCAAGGCGCTATCATGCATTGATTTCATGACTCCACATGCACTGATCACGTGGATGATCATGTACTGATCACGTGACTGATCATGCAATGATCACGTGGCTGATCATGCACTGATCACGTAATTGATCATGCACTTATCATTTGGGTGATCATGCACTGATCACGTGGCTGATCATACACTGATCACGTGACAGATCATGCACTGATCACGTGACTGATCATGCACTGATCACGTGGCTATCATGCACTGATCACTTGGCTGGTCATACACAGATCAGGTAAATGATCACGCACTGTTCACGTGACTGATCATGTACTGATCACCTGACTAATCATGCACTGATCACGTGGCTGATCATGCACTGATCACGTGGCTGATCATGCACTGTTCACGTAATTGATCATGCACTTATCATTTGGCTGATCATGCACAGATCACGTAAATGATCACGGACTGTTCACGTGACTGATCATGTACTGATCACGTAATTGATCATGCACTGATCTCGTGGCTGATCATGCAATGATCACGTGACTGACCATGCCCTGATCACCTGACTGATCATGCACTGATCACGTGACTGATCATGCACTGCTCACGTGGCTGATATTGCAATGATCACATAGATACCATGTACTGGTCACATGACTGATCATGCACTGATCACATAATTGATTATGAACTGATCACCTGGCTTATCATGCATTGATCATGTGACTGATCATGTGCTGATCATGTTTGGTGTCACACACTGATCATTTGCCTCTGGAGGCAATGAAAATAGAGCTGAGTAAGCAGGAATCAGTCAGCAGGCTATAATCATGGAACTCAGCTCTGACAAATCATGCTGCTCAGCTGGCAATAATCAAGTAGATGAGCAGGCAGGAATTACGCAGCACAGGTAGCAATTGTCAAGGAGATGACAGGCAGGAATCATGCAGCTCAGCTGGAAATTGTCAAGCAGATGAGCAGACAGTAATCACGCAGCTCAGCAGCACTGATCACGTGACTGAGCATGCACTGTTCACATGGCTGATCACACACCTATCACGTGACTGATCATGCAGTGATCACGTGGCTATCATGCACTACTCACGTGGCTGATCATGCAATGATCATGTAGCTACCATGTACAGGTCACGTGAATGAACATACACCCATCAGGTGACTGATCATGCACTGATCACGTGGCTATCATGCACTGATCACATGACTGCCCATGCACTGATCTCGTGGATGATCATACACTAATCATGTGACAGATCATGCACTGATCACGTGGCTGATCATGCACTGATACCGTGACTGAGCATGGACTGATCACATGACTATCATGTAGTGATCACGTGACTTAATGGCGCTGATCATGTTACTGATCATGCGCTGAACTTGTTTGCTATCATACACTGATCATGTGCCTCTGGAGGCAATAAACAAAGAGCTGAGTAGGCACTAATGAAACAGTCAGCAGGCAATAATCATGGAACTCAGCTGTGAGGAATCATGCTGCTCAGCTGGCAATAATCAAGCAGCTGAGTAGGCAGGAATTACGCAGCACAGCTGGCAATTGTCAAGCAGATGACAGGCAGGAATCGTGCAGCTCAGCTGGCAATTGTCAAGCAGATGAGCAGACAGTAATCACGCAGCTCAGCAGGCCCAGATCACGTGACTGAGCATGCACTGTTCACGTGGCTGATCATACACTGACCACGTGATTGATCATGCACTGATCACTTGGATATCATGCACTGATCACGTGGCTATCATGCACTGATCACGTGGCTATCATGCACTGATCACGTGGCTGATCACGCAATGATCACGTAGCTACCATGTACTGGTCACGGGACTGATCATGCACTAATCACGTAATTGATCCTACACTGATCACGTGGCTCATCATGAATTGATAACGTGGCTGATCACACATGTATCACGTGACTGATCATGCACTGATCATGTGGCTCTCATGCACTGATCACGTGGCTATCATGGTCTGATCACGTGGCTATCATGCACTGATCACTTGGCTGATCACGCAATGATCACGTAGCTACCATGTACTGGTCACGTGACCGATCATGCACTGATCACGTAATTGATCCTGCACTGATCACATGGCTTATCACGCACTGATCAGGTGGCTGATCACACACGTATCACGTGACTGATCATGTACAGATCACGTGAATAATCATGAAGTGATCACGTGGCTATCCTGCACTGATCACGTGGATATCATGCACTGATCACGTGGCTGATCACACACGTATCACGTGACTGATAATGCACTGATCCCGTGACTGATCATGCACTGCTCACGTGGCTGATCATGCAATGATCACACAGCTACCATGTACTGGTCACATGACTGATCATGCACTGATCACATAATTGATCATACACTGATCACCTGGCTTATCATGCATTGATCATGTGACTGATCATGTGCTGATCATGTTTGCTATCATACACTGATCATGTGCCTCTGGAGGCAATAAACAAAGAGCTGAGTAGGCACGAATCAAACATTCTGCAGGCAATAATCATGGAACTCAGGGGTGAGGAATCATGCTGCTCAGCTGGCAATAATCAAGCAGCTGAGAAGGCAGGAATTACGCAGCACAGCTGGCAATTGTCAAGCAGATGACAGGCAGGAATCGTGCAGCTCAGCTGGCAATTGTCAAGCAGATGAGCAGACAGTAATCACGCAGCTCAGCAGGCCCAGATCACGTGACTGAGCATGCACTGTTCACGTACCTGATCATACACTGATCACGTGATTGATCATGCACTGATCACTTGGATATCTTGCACTGATCACGTGGCTGATCATACACTGTTCACGTGTCTGACAATGCACTGCTCACGTGGCTGATCATACACTGCTCACGTAACTGATCATGCACTGATCACGTGGCTATCATGCACTGAATACGTGGCTGAACATGCACTGTTCACGTGGCTGATCACACACCTGACACGTGACATATCATGCACTGATCACGTGGCACTCATGCACTGATCACGTGGCTGATCATACTCTGCTCACGTAACTCATCATGCACACATCACGTGGCTATCATGCACTGCTCACGTTGTTCTTCATGGAATGATCACGAAGCTACCATATACTGGTCACGTGACTGATCATGCACTGATCACGTGACTGATCATGCACTGATCACGTGACTGATCATGCACTGCTCACGTGGCTGATATTGCAATGATCACATAGCTACCATGTACTGGTCACATGACTGATCATGCACTGATCACATAATTGATTATGAACTGATCACCTGGCTTATCATGCATTGATCATGTGACTGATCATGTGCTGATCATGTTTGGTGTCACACACTGATCATTTGCCTCTGGAGGCAATGAACATAGAGCTGAGTAAGCAGGAATCAGTCAGCAGGCTATAATCATGGAACTCAGGTCTGACAAATCATGCTGCTCAGCTGGCAATAATCAAGTAGATGAGCAGGCAGGAATTACGCAGCACAGGTAGCAATTGTCAAGGAGATGACAGGCAGGAATCATGCAGCTCAGCTGGAAATTGTCAAGCAGATGAGCAGGCAGTAATCACGCAGCTCAGCAGCACTGATCACGTGACTGAGCATGCACTGTTCACATGGCTGCTCACACACCTATCACGTGACTGATCATGCACTGATCATGTGACTGATCATGCACTGATCACGTAGCTATCTTGCACTGATCACTTGGCTGATCATACACTCATCACGGGACTGATCGTGCACTGATCACGGCGCTATCATGCATTGACTACATGACTCCCCATGCACTGATCACGTGGATGATCATGCACTGATCACGTGACAGACCATGCACTGATCACGTGACTGATCAGGCACTGATCACATGGCTGATCATGCACTGATCACGTCGCTATCATGCACTGCTCACGTGGCTGATCAGGCAATGATCACGTAGCTACCATGTACTGGTCACATGCCTGATCATGCACTGATCACGTAATTGATCATGCACTGATCATGTGGCTGATCATGCACTGATCACGTGGCTGATCATACACTGATCACGTGACTGATCATGCACTGATCACGTGACTGATCATGCACTGATCTCGTGTCTGATCAGGCACTGATCACGTGGCTATCATGCACTGATCACGTGGATGATCATACAGCAATCATGTGACAGATCATGCACTGATCACGTGGCTGATCATGCACTGATACCGTGACTGAGCATGGACTGATCACATGACTATCATGTAGTGATCACGTGACTTAATGGCGCTGATCATGTGACTCATCATGCACTGATCATGTTTGCTATCATACACTGATCATGTGCCTCTGGAGGCAATAAACAAAGAGCTGAGTAGGCACGAATGAAACAGTCAGCAGGCAATAATCATGGAACTCAGCTGTGAGGAATCATGCTGCTCAGCTGGCAATAATCAAGCAGCTGAGCAGGCAGGAATTACGCAGCACAGCTGGCAATTGTCAAGCAGATGACAGGCAGGAATCGTGCAGCTCAGCTGGCAATTGTCAAGCAGATGAGCAGACAGTAATCACGCAGCTCAGCAGGCCCAGATCACGTGACTGAGCATGTACTGTTCACGTGGCTGATCATACACTGACCACGTGATTGATCATGCACGGATCACTTGGATATCATGCACTGATCACGTGGCTATCATGCACTGATCACGTGGCTATCATGCACTGATCACGTGGCTGATCACGCAATGATCACATAGCTACCACGTACTGGTCACGTGACTGAACATGCACTGATCACGTAATTGATCCTACACTGATCACGTGGCTCATCATGAATTGATCACGTGGCTGATCACACATGTATCACGTGACTGATCATGCACTGATCATGTGGCTCTCATGCACTGATCACGTGGCTATCATGGACTGATCACGTGGCTATCATGCACTGATCACTTGGCTGATCACGCAATGATCACATAGCTACCATGTACTGGTCACGTGACCGATCATGCACTGATCACGTAATTGATCCTGCACTGATCACATGGCTCATCACGCACTGATCAGGTGGCTGATCACACACGTATCACGTGACTGATCATGTACAGATCACGTGAATAATCATGAAGTGATCACGTGGCTATCCTGCACTGATCACGTGGATATCATGCACTGATCATGTGGCTGATCACACACGTATCACGTGACTGATCATTCACTGATCGCGTGACTTATCATGCACTGCTCACGTGGCTGATCATGCAATGATCACACAGCTACCATGTACTGGTCACATGACTGATCATGCACTGATCACATAATTGATCATGCACTGATCACCTGGCTTATCATGCATTGATCATGTGACTGATCATGTGCTGATCATGTTTGCTATCATACACTGATCATGTGCCTCTGGAGGCAATGAACAAAGAGCTGAGTAGGCACGAATCAAACATTCTGCAGGCAATAATCATGGAACTCAGGGGGGAGGAATCATGCTGCTCAGCTGGCAATAATCAAGCAGCTGAGCAGGCAGGAATTACGCAGCACAGCTGGCAATTGTCAAGCAGATGACAGGCAGGAATCGTGCAGCTCAGCTGGCAATTGTCAAGCAGATGAGCAGACGGTAATCACGCAGCTCAGCAGGCCCAGATCACGTGACTGAGCATGCACTGTTCACGTACCTGATCATACACTGATCACGTGATTGATCATGCACTGATCACTTGGATATCATGCACTGATCACGTGGCTGATCATACACTCTTCACGTGTCTGACCATGCACTGCTCACGTGGCTGATCATACACTGCTCACGTAACTGATCATGCACTGATCACGTGGCTATCATGCACTGAATACGTGGCTGAACATGCACTGTTCACGTGGCTGATCACACACCTGTCACGTGACATATCATGCACTGATCACGTGGCACTCATGCACTGATCACGTGGCTGATCATACTCTGCTCACGTAACTCATCATGCACACATCACGTGGCTATCATGCACTGCTCACGTGGTTCTTCATGGAATGATCACGAAGCTACCATATACTGGTCACGTGACTGATCATGCACTGATCACGTAAATGATCATGCACTGTTCACGTGACTGATCATGTACTGATCACGTGACTAATCCTGAAGTGATCACGTGGCTATCCTGCACTGATCACGTGGATATCATGCACTGATCACGTGGCTGATCATGCAATGATCACGTGGCTGATCATGCAATGATCACGTAGCTACCATGCACTGGTCACGTGACTGATCATGCACTGATCACGTGGCTATCATGCACTGCTCACGAGGCTGATCATGCAATGATCACCCAACTACCATGTACTGGTCACATGACTGATCATGCACTTATCACGTAATTGATCATGCCCTGATCACCTGGCTTATCATGCATTGATCATGTGACTGATCATGTGCTGATCATGTTTGGTGTCACACACTGATCATGTGCCTCTGGAGGCAAAGAACATAGAGCTGAGTAGGCAGGAAACAGTCAGCAGGCTATAATCATGGAACTCAGCTCTGAGAAATCATGCTGCTCAGCTGGCAATAATCAAATAGATGAGCAGGCAGGAATTAGGCAGCACAGGTGGCAATTGTCAAGGAGATGGCAGGCAGGAATCGTGCAGCTCAGCTGGCAATTGTCAAGCAGATGAGCAGACAGTAATCACGCAGCTCAGCAGGCCCTGATCACGTGACTGAGCATGCACTGTTCACGTGGATGATCACACACCTATCACGTGACTGATCATGCACTGATCATGTGACTGATCATGCACTGATCACGTAGCTATCTTGCACTGATCACTTGGCTGATCATACACTCATCACGGGACTGATCGTGCACTGATCACGGCGCTATCATGCATTGACTACATGACTCCACATGCACTGATCACGTGGATGATCATGCACTGATCACGTGACTGACCATGCACTGATCACGTGACTGATCAGGCACTGATCACATGCCTGATCATGCACTGATCACGTGGCTATCATGCACTGCTAACGTGGCTGATCAGGCAATGATCACGTAGCTACCATGTACTGGTCACGTGACTGATCATGCACTGATTACGTAATTGATCATGCACTGATCATGTGGCTGATCATGCACTGATCACGTGGCTGATCATACACTGATCACGTGACTGATCATGCACTGATCACGTGACTGATCATGCACTGATCACGTGGCTATCATGCACTGATCACTTGGCTGGACATACACTGATCACGTGCCTGGTCATGCACTGATCACGTGGCTGATCATGCACTGATCACGTGAATGATCATACACCCATCAGGTGACTAATCATGCACTGATCACGTGGCTATCATGCACTGATCACATGACTGCCCATGCACTGATCACGTGGATGATCATACACTAATCATGTGACAGATCATGCACTGATCACGTGGCTGATCATGCACTGATACCGTGACTGAGCATGGACTGATCACATGACTATCATGTAGTGATCACGTGACTTAATGGCGCTGATCATGTGACTGATCATGCGCTGATCATGTTTGCTATCATACACTGATCATGTGCCTCTGGAGGCAATAAACAAAGAGCTGAGTAGGCACGAATGAAACAGTCAGCAGGCAATAATCATGGAACTCAGCTGTGAGGAATCATGCTGCTCAGCTGGCAATAATCAAGCAGCTGAGCAGGCAGGAATTACGCAGCACAGCTGGCAATTGTCAAGCAGATGACAGGCAGGAATCGTGCAGCTCAGCTGGCAATTGTCAAGCAGATGAGCAGACAGTAATCACGCAGCTCAGCAGGCCCAGATCACGTGACTGAGCATGCACTGTTCACGTGGCTGATCATACACTGATCACGTGATTGATCATGCACTGATCACTTGGATATCATGCACTGATCACGTGGCTAATCATACACTGTTCACGTGTCTGACCATGCACTGCTCACGTGGCTGATCATACACTGCTCACGTAACTGATCATGCACTGATCACGTGGCTATCATGCACTGAATACGTGGCTGAACATGCACTGTTCTCGTGGCTGATCACACACCTGTCACGTGACATATCATGCACTGATCACGTGGCACTCATGCACTGATCACGTGGCTGATCATGCACAGATCTCGTGACTGATCATGCACACATCACGTGGCTATCATGCACTGCTCACGTGGTTCTTCATGGAATGATCACAAAGCAACCATATACTGGTCACGTGACTGATCATGCACTGATCACGTAAATGATCATGCACTGTTCACGTGACTGATCATGTACTGATCACGTGACTAATCCTGAAGTGATCACGTGGCTATCCTGCACTGATCACGTGGATATCATGCACTGATCACGTGGCTGATCATGCAATGATCACGTAGCTACCATGCACTGATCACGTGACTGATCATGCACTGATCACGTGGCTGATCATGCAATGATCACGTAGCTACCATGCACTGGTCACGTGACTGATCATGCACTGATCACGTGGCTATCATGCACTGCTCACGTGGCTGATCATGCAATGATCACGCAGCTACCATGTACTGGTCACATGACTGATCATGCACTGATCACGTGGCTGATCATGCAATGATCACGTAGCTACCATGTACTGGTCACATGGCTGATCACACACCTATCACGTGACTGATCATGCACTGATCACGTGGCTCTCATGCACTGATCACGTGATTGTGCATGCATTGTTCACGTAATAGTATGCACTGATCACGTGGCTATCATGCACTGATGACGAGGATAATCATGCACTGATCATATGACTGATCATGCACTGATCACGTAGCTATCTTGCACTGATCACTTGGCTGATCATACACTCATCACGGGACTGATCGTGCACTGATCAAGGCGCTTTCATGCATTGATTTCATGACTCCACATGCACTGATCACGTGGATGATCATGCACTGATCACGTGACTGACCATGCACTGATCACGTGACTGATCATGTACTGATCACGTGACTGATCATGCAATGATCACGTGGCTGACCATGCACTGATCACGTGACTGATCATGTACTGATCACATGACTGATCATGCAATGATCACGTGGCTGATCATGCACTGATCACGTAATTGATCATGCACTTATCATTTGGCTGATCATGCACTGATCACGTGGCTGATCATACACTGATCACGTGACTGATCATGCATTGATCACGTGACTGATCATGCACTGATCACGTGGCTATCATGCACTGATCACTTGGCTGGTCATACACAGATCAGGTAAATGATCACGCACTGTTCACGTGACTGATCATGTACTGATCACCTGACTGATCATGCACTGATCACGTGGCTGATCATGCACTGATCACGTGGCTGATCATGCACTGTTCACGTAATTGATCATGCACTTATCATTTGGCTGATCATGCACAGATCACGTAAATGATCACGGACTGTTCACGTGACTGATCATGTACTGCTCACGTAATTGATCATGCACTGATCACGTGGCTGATCATGCAATGATCACGTGACTGACCATGCACTGATCACGTGACTGATCATGCACTGATCACGTGACTGATCATGCACTGCTCACGTGGCTGATATTGCAATGATCACAGAGCTACCATGTACTGGTCACATGACTGATCATGCACTGATCACATAATTGATTATGAACTGATCACCTGGCTTATCATGCATTGATCATGTGACTGATCATGTGCTGATCATGTTTGGTGTCACACACTGATCATTTGCCTCTGGAGGCAATGAACATAGAGCTGAGTAAGCAGGAATCAGTCAGCAGGCTATAATCATGGAACTCAGCTCTGAGAAATCATGCTGCTCAGCTGGCAATAATCAAGTAGATGAGCAGGCAGGAATTACGCAGCACAGGTAGCAATTGTCAAGGAGATGACAGGCAGGAATCATGCAGCTCAGCTGGAAATTGTCAAGCAGATGAGCAGACAGTAATCACGCAGCTCAGCAGCACTGATCACGTGACTGAGCATGCACTGATCACGTGGCTGATCACGCAATGATCACGTAGCTACCATGTACTGGTCACGTGACTGATCATGCACTGATCACGTAATTGATCCTACACTGATCACGTGGCTCATCATGAATTGATCACGTGGCTGATCACACATGTATCACGTGACTGATCATGCACTGATCATGTGGCTCTCACGCACTGATCACGTGGCTACCATGGACTGATCACGTGGCTATCATGCACTGATCACTTGCTGATCGCGCAATGATCACGTAGCTACCATGGACTGGTCACGTGACTGATCATGCACTGATCACGTAATTGATCCTGCACTGATCACATGGCTCATCACGCACTGATCAGGTGGCTGATCACACACGTATCACGTGACTGATCATGTACAGATCACGTGAATAATCATGAAGTGATCACGTGGCTATCCTGCACTGATCACGTGGATATCATGCACTGATCACGTGGCTGATCACACATGTATCACGTGACTGATCATGCACTGATCGCGTGACTGATCATGCACTGCTCACGTGGCTGATCATGCAATGATCACACAGCTACCATGTACTGGTCACATGACTGATCATGCACTGATCACATAATTGATCATGCACTGATCACCTGGCTTATCATGCATTGATCATGTGACTGATCATGCGCTGATCATGTTTGCTATCATACACTGATCATGTGCCTCTGGAGGCAATAAACAAAGAGCTGAGTAGGCACGAATCAAACATTCTGCAGGCAATAATCATGGAACTCAGGGGGAGGAATCATGCTGCTCAGCTGGCAATAATCAAGCAGCTGAGCAGGCAGGAATTACGCAGCACAGCTGGCAATTGTCAAGCAGATGACAGGCAGGAATCGTGCAGCTCAGCTGGCAATTGTCAAGCAGATGAGCAGACAGTAATCACGCAGCTCAGCAGGCCCAGATCACGTGACTGAGCATGCACTGTTCACGTGGCTGATAATACACTGATCACGTGATTGATCATGCACTGATCACTTGGATATCATGCACTGATCACGTGGCTGATCATACACTGTTCACGTGTCTGACCATGCACTGATCACGTGGCTATCATGCACTGAATACGTGGCTGAACATGCAGTGTTCACGTGGCTGATCACACACCTGTCACGTGACATATCATGCACTGATCACGTGGCACTCATGCACTGATCACGTGGATGATCATACTCTGCTCACGTAACTCATCATGCACACCTCACGTGGCTATCATGCACTGCTCACGTGGTTCTTCATGGAATGATCACCAAGCTACCATATACTCGTCACATGACTGATCATGCACTGATCACGTAAATGATCATGCACTGTTCACCTGACTGATCATGTACTGATCACGTGACTAATCCTGAAGTGATCACGTGGCTATCCTGCACTGATCACGTGGATATCATGCACTGATCACGTGGCTGATCATGCAATGATCACGTAGCTACCATGCACTGATCACGTGACTGATCATGCACTGATCACTTGGCTGATCATGCACTGATCACGTGGCTATCATGCACTGCTCACGTGGCTGATCATGCAATGATCACGCAGCTACCATGTACTGGTCACATGACTGATCATGCACTGATCACGTAATTGATAATGCACTGATCACCTGGCTTATCATGCATTGATAATGTGACTGATCATGTGCTGATCATGTTTGGTGTCACACACTGATCATGTGCCTCTGGAGGCAAAGAACATAGAGCTGAGTAGGCAGGAAACAGTCAGCAGGCTATAATCATGGAACTCAGCTCTGAGAAATCATGCTGCTCAGCTGGCAATAATCAAGTAGATGAGCAGGCAGGAATTACGAAGCACAGGTGGCAATTGTCAAGGAGATGGCAGGCAGGAATCGTGCAGCTCAGCTGTCAATTGTCAAGCAGATGAGCAGACAGTAATCACGCAGCTCAACAGGCACTGATCACGTGACTGAGAATGCACTGTTCACATGGCTGATCACACACCTATCACGTGACTGATCATGCACTGATCACGTGGCTCTCATGCACTGATCACGTGATTGTGCATGCATTGTTCACGTAATAGTATGCACTGATCACGTGGCTATCATGCACTGATGACGAGGCTAATCATGCACTGATCATATGACTGATCATGCACTGATCACGTAGCTATCTTGCACTGATCACTTGGCTGATCATACACTCATCACGGGACTGATCGTGCACTGATCAAGGCGCTATTGCACTGATTACATGACTCCACATGCACTGATCACGTGGATGATCATGC
Organism: Bos javanicus; assembly: GCF_032452875.1. NCBI lineage: Eukaryota > Metazoa > Chordata > Mammalia > Artiodactyla > Bovidae > Bos > Bos javanicus. The sequence continues at coordinate 174,319 of NW_026893772.1, forward strand.
ACTGATCACGTGACTGACCATGCACTGATCACGTGAATGATCATGCACTGATCACTTGGCTATCATGCACTGATCACGTGACTGATCATGCACTGATCACGTGACTGATCATGCACTGATCACGTGACTGATCATGCACTGATCACGTGGCTATCATGCACTGATCACTTGGCTGGACATACACTGATCACGTGCCTGGTCATGCACTGATCACGTGACTGATCATGCACTGATCTTGTGTCTGATCATGCACTGATCACGTGGCTATCATGCACTGCTCACGTGGCTGATCATGCAATGATCACGCAGCTACCATGTACTGGTCACATGACTGATCATGCACTGATCGCGTGACTGATCATGCACTGCTCACGTGGCTGATCATGCATTGATCATGTGACTGATCATGTGCTGATCATGTTTGGTGTCACACACTGATCATGTGCCTCTGGAGGCAATGAACATAGAGCTGAGTAAGCAGGAATCAGTCAGCAGGCTATAATCATGGAACTCAGCTCTGAGAAATCATGCTGCTCAGCTGGCAATAATCAAGTACATGAGCAGGCAGGAATTACGCAGCACAGGTGGCAATTGTCAAGGAGATGACAGGCAGGAATCGTGCAGCTCAGCTGGAAATTGTCAAGCAGATGAGCAGACAGTAATCACGCAGCTCAGCAGGCCCTGATCATGTGACTGAGCATGCACTGTTCACGTGGATGATCACACACCTATCACGTGACTGATCATGCACTGATCATGTGCCTGGTCATGCACTGATCACGTAGCTATCTTGCACTGATCACTTGGCTGATCAAACTCTCATCACGGGACTGATCGTGCACTGATCACGGCGCTATCATGCATTGACTACATGACTCCAGATGCACTGATCACATGGCTGATCATGCACTGATCACGTGGCTATCATGCACTGCTCACGTGGCTGATCAGGCAATGATCACGTAGCTACCATGTACTGGTCACTTGACTGATCATGCACTGATCACGTAATTGATCATGCACTGATCTTGTGGCTGATCATGCACTGATCACGTGACTGATCATGCACTGATCACGTGGCTATCATGCACTGATCACTTGGCTGGACATACACTGATCACGTGCCTGGTCATGCACTGATCACGTGGTGATCATGCACTGATCACGTGACTGATCATGCACTGATTTCGTGTCTGATCATGCACTGATCATGTGGCTATCATGCACTGCTCACGTGGCTGATCATGCGATGATCACGCAGCTACCATGTACTGGTCACATGACTGATCATGCACTGATCACGTGACTGATCATGCAGTGATCACGTGGCTATCATGCACTACTCACGTGGCTGATCATGCAATGATCATGTAGCTACCATGTACAGGTCACGTGAATGATCATACACCCATCAGGTGACTGATCATGCACTGATCACTAGGCTATCATGCACTGATCACGAGACTGATCATGCACTGATCACATCTATATCATGCACTGATCACATGACTGCCCATGCACTGATCACGTGGCTGATCATACACTGTTCTCGTGTCTGACCATGCACTGATCACGTGGATGATCATACACTGCTCAGGTAACTGATCATGCACTGATCACGTGGCTATCATGCAGTGAATACGTGGCTGAACATGCAATGTTCACGTGGCTGATCACACACCTGTCACGTGACATATCATGCACTGATCACGTGGCACTCATGCACTGATCACGTGGCTGATCATACTCTGCTCACGTAACTCATCATGCACACATCACGTTTCTATCATGCACTGCTCACGTGGCTCGTCATGGAATGATCACGTAGCTACCATATACTGGTCACGTGACTGATCATGCACAGATCACGTAAATGATCATGCACTGTTCACGTGACTGATCATGTACTGATCACGAGACTGATCATGCAATGATCACGTGGCTGATCATGCACTGATCACGTAATTGATCATGCACTTATTATTTGGCTGATCATGCACAGATCACGTGACTGATCATGCACTGATCACGTGACTGATCATGCACTGATCACGTGGCTATCATGCACTGATCACTTGGCGGGTCATACACAGATCAGGTAAATGATCACGCACTGTTCACGTGACTGATCATGTACTGATCACCTGACTGATCATGCACTGATCACGTGGCTGATCATGCACTGATCACGTGGCTGATCATGCACTGTTCACGTAATTGATCATGCACTTATCATTTGGCTGATCATGCACAGATCACGTAAATGATCACGGACTGTTCACGTGACTGATCATGTACTGCTCACGTAATTGATCATGCACTGATCACGTGGCTGATCATGCAATGATCACGTGACTGACCATGCACTGATCACGTGACTGATCATGCACTGATCACGTGGCTGATCATGCACTGCTCACGTGGCTGATCATGCAATGATCACATAGCTACCATGTACCGGTCACATGACTGATCATGCACTGATCACATAATTGATTATGAACTGATCACCTGGCTTATCATGCATTGATCATGTGACTGATCATGTGCTGATCATGTTTGGTGTCACACACTGATCATTTGCCTCTGGAGGCAATGAACATAGAGCTGAGTAAGCAGGAATCAGTCAGCAGGCTATAATCATGGAACTCAGCTCTGACAAATCATGCTGCTCAGCTGGCAATAATCAAGTACATGAGCAGGCAGGAATTACGCAGCACAGGTGGCAATTGTCAAGGAGATGACAGGCAGGAATCGTGCAGCTCAGCTGGCAATTGTCAAGCAGATGAGCAGACAGTAATCACGCAGCTCAGCAGGCCCAGATCACGTGACTGAGCATGCACTTTTCACGTACCTGATCATACACTGATCACGTGATTGATCATGCACTGATCACTTGGATATCATGCACTGATCACGTGGCTGATCATACACTGTTCACGTGTCTGACCATGCACTGCTCACGTGGCTGATCATACACTGCTCACGTAACTGATCATGCACTGATCACGTGGCTCTCATGCACTGAATACGTGGCTGAACATGCACTGTTCATGTGGCTGATCACACACCTGTCACGTGACATATCATGCACTGATCACGTGGCACTCATGCACTGATCACGTGGCTGATCATACTCTGCTCACGTAACTCATCATGCACACATCACGTGGCTATCATGCACTGCTCACGTGGTTCTTCATGGAATGATCACGAAGCTCCCATATACTGGTCACGTGACTGATCATGCACTGATCACGTAAATGATCATGCACTGTTCACGTGACTGATCATGTACTGATCACGTGACTAATCCTGAAGTGATCACGTGGCTATCCTGCACTGATCACGTGGATATCATGCACTGATCACGTGGCTGATCATGCAATGATCACGTAGCTACCATGCACTGATCACGTGACTGATCATGCACTGATCACGTGGCTGATCATGCAATGATCACGTAGCTACCATGCACTGGTCACGTGACTGATCATGCACTCATCACGTGGCTATCATGCACTGCTCACGTGGCTGATCATGCAATGATCACGCAGCTACCATGTACTGGTCACATGACTGATCATGCACTGATCACGTAATTGATCATGCACTCATCACCTGGCTTATCATGCATTGATCATGTGACTGATCATGTGCTGATCATGTTTGGTGTCACACACTGATCATGTGCCTCTGGAGGCAAAGAACATAGAGCTGAGTAAGCAGGAAACAGTCAGCAGGCTATAATCATGGAACTCAGCTCTGAGAAATCATGCTGCTCAGCTGGCAATAATCAAATAGATGAGCAGGCAGGAATTACGCAGCACAGGTGGCAATTGTCAAGGAGATGGCAGGCAGGAATCGTGCAGCTCAGCTGGCAATTGTCAAGCAGATGAGCAGACAGTAATCACGCAGCTCAGCAGGCCCTGATCACGTGACTGAGCATGCACTGTTCACATGGCTGATCACACACCTATCACGTGACTGATCATGCACTGATCACGTGGCTCTCATGCACTGATCACGTGATTGTGCATGCATTGTTCACGTAATAGTATGCACTGATCACGTGGCTATCATGCACTGATGACGAGGCTAATCATGCACTGATCATATGACTGATCATGCACTGATCACGTAGCTATCTTGCACTGATCACTTGGCTGATCATACACTCATCATGGGACTGATCGTGCACTGATCAAGGCGCTATCATGCATTGATTTCATGACTCCACATGCACTGATCACGTGGATGATCATGCACTGATCACGTGACTGACCATGCACTGATCACGTGACTGATCATGCACTGATCACGTGGCTATCATGCACTGATCACCTGGCTATCATGCACTGATCACGTGACTGATCATGCACTGATCACGTGACTGATCAAGCACTGATCACGTGTCTATCATGCACTGATCACTTGGCTGGACATACACTGATCACGTGCATGGTCATGCACTAATCACGTGACTGATCATGCACTGATCACGTGACTGATCATGCACTGATCACGTGACTGATCATGCACTGATCACGTGGCTATCATGCACTGATCACTTGGCTGGACATACACTGATCACGTGCCTGGTCATGCACTGATCACGTGGCTGATCATGCACTGATCACGTGACTGATCATGCACTGATCTCGTGTCTGATCATGCACTGATCACGTGGATATCAAGCACTGCTCACGTGGCTGATCATGCGATGATCACGCAGCTACCATGTACTGGTCACATGACTGATCATGCACTGATCGCATGACTGATCATGCACTGCTCACGTGGCTGATCATGCATTGATCATGTGACTGATCATGTGCTGATCATATTTGGTGTCACACACTGATCATGTGCCTCTGGAGGCAATGAACATAGAGCTGAGTAAGCAGGAATCAGTCAGCAGGCTATAATCATGGAACTCAGCTCTGAGAAATCATGCTGCTCAGCTGGCAATAATCAAGTAGGTGAGCAGGCAGGGATTACGCAGCACAGCTGGCAATTGTCAAGCAGATGACAGGCAGGAATCGTGCAGCTCAGCTGGCATTTGTCAAGCAGATGAGCAGACAGTAATCACGCAGCTCAGCAGGCCCTGATCATGTGACTGAGCATGCACTGTTCACGTGGATGATCACACACCTATCACGTGACTGATCATGCACTGATCATGTGCCTGGTCATGCACTGATCACGTAGCTATGTTGCACTGATCACTTGGCTGATCAAACTCTCATCACCGGACTGATCGTGCACTGATCACGGCGCTATCATGCATTGACTACATGACTCCAGATGCACTGATCACATGGCTGATCATGCACTGATCACGTGGCTATCATGCACTGCTCACGTGGCTGATCAGGCAATGATCACGTAGCTACCATGTACTGGTCACGTGACTGATCATGCAGTGATCATGTAATTGATCAAGCACTGATCATGTGGCTGATCATGCACTGATCGCGTGACTTATCATGCACTGCTCACGTGGCTGATCATGCAATGATCACACAGCTACCATGTACTGGTCACATGACTGATCATGCACTGATCACATAATTGATCATGCACTGATCACCTGGCTTATCATGCATTGATCATGTGACTGATCATGTGCTGATCATGTTTGCTATCATACACTGATAATGGCCTCTGGAGGCAATGAACAAAGAGCTGAGTAGGCACGAATCAAACATTCTGCAGGCAATAATCATGGAACTCAGGGGTGAGGAATCATGCTGCTCAGCTGGCAATAATCAAGCAGCTGAGCAGGCAGGAATTACGCAGCACAGCTGGCAATTGTCAAGCAGATGACAGGCAGGAATCGTGCAGCTCAGCTGGCAATTGTCAAGCAGATGAGCAGACGGTAATCACGCAGCTCAGCAGGCCCAGATCACGTGACTGAGCATGCACTGTTCACGTACCTGATCATACACTGATCACGTGATTGATCATGCACTGATCACTTGGATATCATGCACTGATCACGTGGCTGATCATACACTCTTCACGTGTCTGACCATGCACTGCTCACGTGACTGATCATGCACTGATCATGTGCCTGGTCATGCACTGATCACGTAGCTATCTTGCACTGATCACTTGGCTGATCAAACTCTCATCACCGGACTGATCGTGCACTGATCACGGCGCTATCATGCATTGACTACATGACTCCAGATGCACTGATCACATGGCTGATCATGCACTGATCACGTGGCTATCATGCACTACTCACGTGGCAGATCATGCAATGATCATGTAGCTACCATGTACAGGTCACGTGAATGATCATACACCCATCAGGTGACTGATCATGCACTGATCACGTGGCTATCATGCACTGATCACGAGACTGATCTGCACTGATCACGTCTATATCATGCACTGATCACATGGCTGATCATGCACTGATCACGTGGCTATCATGCACTGATCACGTGGCTGATCATACACTGTTCTCGTGTCTGACAATGCACTGATCACGTGGATGATCATACACTGCTCAGGTAACTGATCATGCACTGATCACGTGGCTATCATGCAGTGAATACGTGGCTGAACATGCAATGTTCACGTGGCTGATCACACACCTGTCACGTGACATATCATGCACTGATCACGTGGCTCTCATGCACTGATCATGTGGCTGATCATACTCTGCTCACGTAACTCATCATGCACACATCACGTGGCTATCATGCACTGCTCACGTGGTTCTTCATGGAATGATCACGAAGCTCCCATATACTGGTCACGTGACTGATCATGCACTGATCACGTAAATGATCATGCACTGTTCACGTGACTGATCATGTACTGATCACGTGACTAATCCTGAAGTGATCACGTGGCTATCCTGCACTGATCACGTGGATATCATGCACTGATCACGTGGCTGATCATGCAATGATCACGTAGCTACCATGCACTGATCACGTGACTGATCATGCACTGATCACGTGGCTGATCATGCAATGATCACGTAGCTACCATGCACTGGTCACGTGACTGATCATGCACTGATCACGTGGCTATCATGCACTGCTCACGTGGCTGATCATGCAATGATCACGCAGCTACCATGTACTGGTCACATGATTGATCATGCACTGATCACGTAATTGATCATGCACTGATCACCTGGCTTATCATGCATTGATCATGTGACTGATCATGTGCTGATCATGTTTGGTGTCACACACTGATCATGTGCCTCTGGAGGCAAAGAACATAGAGCTGAGTAGGCAGGAAACAGTCAGCAGGCTATAATCATGGAACTCAGCTCTGAGAAATCATGCTGCTCAGCTGGCAATAATCAAATAGATGAGCAGGCAGGAATTACGCAGCACAGGTGGCAATTGTCAAGGAGATGGCAGGCAGGAATCGTGCAGCTCAGCTGGCAATTGTCAAGCAGATGAGCAGACAGTAATCACGCAGCTCAGCAGGCCCTGATCACGTGACTGAGCATGCACTGTTCACATGGCTGATCACACACCTATCACGTGACTGATCATGCACTGATCACGTGGCTATCATGCACTACTCACGTGGCTGATCATGCAATGATCATGTAGCTACCATGTACAGGTCACGTGAATGATCATACACCCATCAGGTGACTGATCATGCACTGATCACGTGGCTATCATGCACTGATCACGAGAAGATCATGCACTGATCACGTCTATATCATTCACTGATCACATGACTGCCCATGCACTGATCACGTGGATGATCATACACTAATCATGTGACAGATCATGCACTGATCACGTGGCTGATCATGCACTGATACCGTGACTGAGCATGGACTGATCACATGACTATCATGTAGGGATCACGTGACTTAATGGCGCTGATCAAGTGACTGATCATGCGCTGATCATCTTTGCTATTATACACTGATCATGTGCCTCTGGAGGCAATAAACAAAGAGCTGAGTAGGCACGAATCAAACAGTCAGCAGGCAATAATCATGGAACTCAGGTGTGAGGAATCATGCTGCTCAGCTGGCAATAATCAAGCAGCTGAGCATGCAGGAATTACGCAGCACAGCTGGCAATTGTCAAGCAGATGACAGGCAGGAATCGTGCAGCTCAGCTGGCAATTGTCAAGCAGATGAGCAGACAGTAATCACGCAGCTCAGCAGGCCCAGATCACGTGACTGAGCATGCACTGTTCACGTGGCTGATCATACACTGATCACGTGATTGATCATGCACTGATCACTTGGATATCATGCACTGATCATGTGGCTGATAACACACTGTTCACGTGTCTGACCATGCACTGCTCACGTGGCTGATCATACACTGCTCACGTAACTGATCATGCACTGATCACGTGGCTATCATGCACTGATCACTTGGCTCAACATGCACTGTTCACGTGGCTGATCACACAAATGTCACGTGACATATCATGCACTGATTACGTGGCACTCATGCACTGATCACGTGGCTGATCATACTCTGCTCTCGTAACTCATCATGCACAAATCACGTGGCTATCATGCACTGCTCATGTGGCTCGTCATGGAATGATCACATAGCTACCATATACTGTTCACGTGACTGATAATGCACAGATCACGTAAATTATCATGCACTGTTCACGTGACTGATCATGTACAGATCACGTGACTGATCATGCTCTGATCACGTGGCTATCATGCTCTGCTCACGTGGCTGATCATGCAATGGTCACGTAGCAACCATGTACTGGTCACGTGACTGATCATGCACTGATCACGTAATTGATCCTGCACTGATCACGTGGCTCATCATGCAAAGATCACGTGGCTGATCACACATATATCACGTGACTGATCACGCACTGATCATGTGGCTCTCATGCACTGATCACGTGGCTATCATGCACTGATCACGTGGCTATCATGCACTGATCACGTGGCTGATCACGCAATGATCATGTAGCTACCATGTAGTGGTCACGTGACTGATCATGCACTGATCACGTGACTGATCATGCAGTGATCACGTGGCTATCATGCACTACTCACGTGGCTGATCATGCAATTATCATGTAGCTACCATGTACAGGTCACGTGAATGATAATACACCCATCAGGTGACTGATCATGCCCTGATCACGTCTATATCATGCACTGATCACGAGAATGATCATGCACTGATCACGTCTATATCATGCACTGATCACATGACTGCCCATGCACTGGTCATGTGGATGATCATACACTAATCATGTGACAGATCATGCACTGATCACGTGGCTGATCATGCACTGATACTGTGACTGAGCATGGACTGATCACATGACTATCGTGTAGTGATCACGTGACTTAAAGGCGCTGATCATGTGACTGATCATGCACTGATCAGGTTTGCTATCATACACTGATCATGTGCCTCTGGAGGCAATAAACAAAGAGCTGAGTAGGCTCGAATCAAACAGTCAGCAGGCAATAATCATGGAACTCAGCTGTGAGGAATCATGCTGCTCAGCTGGCAATAATCAAGCAGCTGAGCAGGCAGGAATTACGCAGCACAGCTGGCAATTGTCAAGCAGATGACAGGAAGGAATTGTGCAGCTCAGCTGGCAATTGTCAAGCAGATGAGCAGACAGTAATCACCCAGCTCAGCAGGCCCAGATCACGTGACTGAGCATGCACTGTTCACGTGGCTGATCATACACTGATCACGTGATTGATCATGCACTGATCACTTGGATATCATGCAATGATCACGTGGCTGATCATACACTGTTCACGTGTCTGACCATGCACTGCTCACGTGGCTGATCATACAATGCTCACGTAACTGATCATGCACTGATCACGTGGCTATCATGCACTGAATACGTGGCTGAACATGCACTGTTCAAGTGGCTGATCACACACCTGTCACGTGACATATCATGCACTGATCACGTGGCACTCATGCACTGATCACGTGGCTGATCATTCTCTGCTCACGTAACTCATCATGCACACATCACGTGGCTACCATGCACTGCTCAAGTGGTTCGTCATGGAATGATCACGAACCTACCATATACTGGTCATGTGACTGATCATGCACAGATCACGTTTATGATCATGCACTGTTCACGTGACTGATCATGTACTGATCACGTGACTAATCATGAAGTGATCACGTGGCTATCCTGCACTGATCACGTGGATATCATGCACTGATCACGTGGCTGATCATGCAATGATCACGTAGCTACCATGCACTGATCACATGACTGATCATGCACTGATCACGTTATTGATCATGCACTGATCACCTGTCTTATCATGCATTGATCATGTGACTGATCATGTGCTGATCATGTTCCGTGTCACACACTGATCATGTGCCTCTAGAGGCAAAGAACATAGAGCTGAGTAGGCAAGAAACAGTCAGCAGGCTATAATCATGGAACTCATCTCTGAGAAATCATGCTGCTCAGCTGGCAATAATCAAATAGGTGAGCAGGCAGGAATTACGCAGCACAGGTGGCAACTGTCAAGGAGATGGCAGGCAGGAATCGTGCAATTCAGCTGGCAATTGTCAAGCAGATGAGCAGACAGTAATCACGCAGCTCTGCAGGCCCTGATCACGTGACTGAGAATGCACTGTTCACATGGCTGATCACACACCTATCACGTGACTGATCATGCAATGATCACGTGGCTCTCATGCACTGATCACGTGATTGCGCATGCATTGTTCACGTAATAGTATGTACTGATCACGTGGCTATCATGCACTGATGACGTGGCTAATCATGCACTGATCATATGACTGATCATGCACTGATCACGTAGCTATCTTGCACTGATCACGTGACTGATTATGCACTGATCACGTGGCTGATCATGCACTGATCACGTGACTGATTATGCACTGATTACGTGGCTATCATGCACTGATCACCTGTCTATCATGCCCTGATCACGTGACTGATCATGCACTGATCACGTGACTGATCATGCACTGATCACGTGTCTATCATGCACTGATCACTTGGCTGGACATACACTGATCACGTGCCTGGTCATGCATTGATCACGTGGCTGATCATGCACTGATCACGTGATTGATCATGCACTGATCACGTGGCTATCATGCACTGATCACGTGACTGATTATGCACTGATTACGTGGCTATCATGCACTGATCACCTGGCTATCATGCACTGATCACGTGACTGATCATGCACTGATCACGTGACTGATCATGCACTGATCACGTGTCTATCATGCACTGATCACTTGGCTGGACATACACTGATCACGTGCCTGGTCATGCATTGATCACGTGGCTGATCATGCACTGATCACGTGATTGATCATGCACTGATCACGTGGCTATCATGCACTGATCACTTGGCTGGACATACACTGATCACGTGCCTGGTCATGCATTGATCACGTGGCTGATCATGCACTGATCACGTGATTGATCATGCACTGATCACGTGGCTATCATGCACTGATCACGTGACTGATTATGCACTGATTACGTGGCTATCATGCACTGATCAACTGGCTATCATGCACTGATCACGTGACTGATCATGCACTGATCACGTGACTGATCATGCACTGATCACGTGTCTATCATGCACTGATCACTTGGCTGGACATACACTGATCACGTGCCTGGTCATGCATTGATCACGTGGCTGATCATGCACTGATCACGTGATTGATCATGCACTGATCACGTGGCTATCATGCACTGATCACCTGGCTATCATGCACAGATCACGTGAATGATCACACACCTATCAGGTGACTGATCATGCACTGATCACGTGGCTCTCATGCACTTATCACGTGATTGCGCATGCATTGTTCACGTAATAGTATGCACTGATCACGTGGCTATCATGCACAGATGACGTGGCTAATCATGCACTGATCATATGACTGATCATGCACTGATCACGTAGCTATCTTGCACTGATCACTTGGCTGATCATACACTCATCACGGGACTGATCGTGCACTGATCAAGGCGCTGTCATGCATTGATTACATGACTCCACATGCACTGATCACGTGGATGATCATGCACTGATCACGTGACTGACCATGCACTGATCACGTGACTGATCATGCACTGATCACGTGTCTATCATGCACTGATCACTTGGCTGGACATACACTGATCACGTGCCTGGTCATGCACTGATCACGTGGCTGATCATGCACTGATCACATGGCTATCATGCACAGATCACGTGACTGATCATGCACTGATCACGTGACTGATCATGCACTGATCACCTGGCTATCATGCACAGATCACGTGACTGATCATGAACTGATCACGTGACTGATCATGCACTGATCACGTGGCTATCATGCACTGATCACTTGGCTGGACATACACTGATCATGTGCCTGGTCATGCACCGATCACGTGGCTGATCATGCACTGATCACGTGACTGATCATGCACTGATCTCGTGTCTGATCATGCACTGATCACGTGGCTATCATGCACTGCTCACGTGGCTGATCATGCGATGATCACGCAGCTACCATGTACTGGTCACATGACTGATCATGCACTGCTCACGTGACTGATCATGCAGTGATCATGTGGCTATCATGCACTACTCACGTGGCTGATCATGCAATGATCATGTAGCTACCATGCACTGATCACGTGACTGATCATGCACCGATCACGTGGCTGATCATGCACTGATCACGTGGCTATATGCACTGATCATGAGACTGATCATGCAATGATCACGTCTATATCATGCTCTGATCACATGACTGCCCTTGCACTGATCACGTGGATGATCATAAACTAATTGTTGGGGGCCAGAGTGAGGTACTCCGCCCATGACAAAGGTCATGAGGAAGGAGACTCGACATACGCAAAGGCGGGATCGAGCCTCAGGAGTCCCCCTGGAACTCCTCGAGCATGTACCCCCATTACCAGAGCCTGCCTACTTTACTACTTTGTGCTCTTACCTACACCTCTGACTTTACGGGGGCTGTCCCCCACCACCTCTTTCGGAGAAGGATTTAACCTAGAGCTCCAGTCAATAAAAACTCTTGGGTGTGACAAGAGTGTTTTGACCTACAAACTCCTCTGAAGGTTCTCTAGCCTGCCTGACAGGCTCGTCGGGCCACATGTGATTGCTCACAGCCTCCCAACCTTGAGAGGCACAAGATGCTTTAAACCTTCTAAAAACAGGTTCCTTAGAAAAGTTAGAAAACTATTAGTATAAGTATAATGGGCTGATTAGAAATTGTATTGGTGAAGGGTTTTTCATTTGTTGAGCCAATGTTTGTTGCTAAGTCTCCACATCCCCTGCCCTTACACACATTAATGAATATATAGAATTAACCTTTGATATTAATCACGTTAGACCTTAGGCTAAGTAAATTCTTTCCTTAACTAAAACCCACTACACCCTCACCCTGTAGGAGTGTAACTTTATTTGGGTGGGGTCTGTTTTGAGAATAATCAGCCCTGGAGAAATAAGTGTCCTGATTGACTGACCGCTGTCACAAGGAGAGGGTCGTAAATTGTCAGCAGGCCCCCCTGGCCAGAAGATGATGTAACACCCCTAAGACCTCTGTATACCTTTGTATGAAGCACCTGACTTTGATAAAAGTCAGGACTGCTGTCCCCACGTGACTTTTGCATAACATCTCAGTGTATAAAAGTAGACCATGGAAAATAAAGAATGGGGATCAGTTTCTCGAAATACTGGTCTCCCCATGTCGCTCTCTCTCTCACTCTGGTTGAGTCTCCATCTGGAGCGCGGAACCCACCATGCTTACTAATTATGCCTGGGCTTCTAAGATCCGACCGGGGAGGCCTCAGTGTCTCCTCTCCTTCGGGAGAACGGAAGGACGCCTGCGGCCTACGTAAGTGGTGCAAACTTCATGTCTTGAAGTTTTATTGGTCTCCCGCGTAAACCAAGCTACTCAGCCTCTTTTCTCCACTGAATTTTCCTACTGAGCTATCCTCATTCTATTACTCTTTATATCTTTAATTAATATCTAATTGAAGCTATCGTATCCTGACCCTCGCCGACGCCGTCTCTCCTTCGAATACCCTGGATCAGCCGGGGCTGGTCCCCGGCAGGTGGCGCCCGAACATGTGACAGATCATGCACTGATCACGTGGCCATCATACACTGATCACATTACTGCCCATGCACTGATCACGTGGATGATCATACACTAATCATGTGACAGATCATGCACTGATCACGTGGCTGATCATGCACTGATACCGTGACTAAGCATGGACTGAACACATGACTATCATGTAGTGACCACGTGACTTAATGGCTCTGATCATGTGACCGATCATGCCCTGATCATGTTTGCTATCATACACTGATCATGTGCCCCTGGAGGCAATAAACAAAGAGCTGAGTAGGCACGAATCAAACAGTCAGCAGGCAATAATCATGGAACTCAGGTGTGAGGAACCATGCTGCTCAGCTGGCAAAGATCAAGCAGCTGAGCAGGCAGGAATTACGCAGCACAGCTGGCAATTGTCAAGCAGATGACAGGCAGGAATCGTGCAGCTCAGCTGGCAATTGTCAAGCAGATGAGCAGACAGTAATCACGCAGCTCAGCAGGCCCTGATCACGTGACTGAGCATGCACTGTTCACGTGGCGGATCATACACTGATCACGTGATGATCATGCACTGATCACTTGGATATCATGCACTGATCACATGGCTGATCATACACTGTTCACGTGTCTGACCATGCACTGATCACGTGGCTGATCATACACTGCTCAGATAACTGAACATGCACTGTTCACGTGGCTAATCACACACCTGTCACGTGACATATCATGCACTGATCACGTGGCTGATCATACTCTGCTCACGTAACTCATCATGCACACATCACGTGGCTATCATGCACTGTTCACGTGGCTCGTCATGGAATGATCACATATCTACCATATACTGGTCACGTGACTGATCATGCACAGATCACGTCAATGATCATGCACTGTTCACGTGACTGATCATGTACTGATCACGTGACTGATCATGCACTGATCACGTGGCTATCATGCTCTGCTCACATGGCTGATCATGCAACAATCACGTAGCAACCATGTACTGGTCACGTGACTGATCATGCACTGATCACGTAATTGATCCTGCACTGATCACGTGGCTCATCATGCACTGATCACGTGGCTGATCACACATGTATCACGTGACTGATCATGCACTGATCACGTGGCTCTCATGCACTGATCACGTGGCTATCATGCACTGATCACGTGGCTGATCACACACGTATCACATGACTGATCATGCACTGATCACGTGGCTATCATGCACTGATCTCGTGGCTATCATGCACTGATCACGTGGCTGATCACACACGTATCACATGACTGATCATGCACTGATCACGTGGCTATCATGCACTGCTCACGTGGCTGATCATGCAATGATCACGCAGCTACCATGTACTTTTCACATGACTGATCATGCACTGATCACGTAATTGATCATGCACTGATCACCTGGCTTATCATGCATTGATCATGTGACTGATCATGTGCTGATCATGTTTGGTGTCACACACTGATCATGTGCCTCTGGAGGCAAAGAACATAGAGCTGAGTAGGCAGGAAACAGTCAGCAGGCTATAATCATGGAACTCAGCTCTGAGAAATCATGCTGCTCAGCTGGCAATAATCAAATAGATGAGCAGGCAGGAATTACGCAGCACAGGTGGCAATTGTCAAGGAGATGGCAGGCAGGAATCGTGCAGCTCAGCTGGCAATTGTCAAGCAGATGAGCAGACAGTAATCACGCAGCTCAGCAGGCCCTGATCACGTGACTGAGCATGCACTGTTCACATGGCTGATCACACACCTATCACGTGACTGATCATGCACTGATCACGTGGCTCTCATGCACTGATCACGTGAATGTGCATGCATTGTTCACGTAATAGTATGCACTGATCACGTGGCTATCATGCACTGATGACGAGGCTAATCATGCACTGATCATATGACTGATCATGCACTGATCACGTAGCTATCTTGCACTGATCACTTGGCTGATCATACACTCATCACGGGACTGATCGTGCACTGATCAAGGCACTATCATGCATTGATTTCATGACTCCACATGCACTGATCACGTGGATGATCATGCACTGATCACGTGACTGACCATGCACTGATCACGTGACTGATCAGGCACTGATCACATGCCTGATCATGCACTGATCACGTGGCTATCATGCACTGCTAACGTGGCTGATCAGGCAATGATCACGTAGCTACCATGTACTGGTCACGTGACTGATCATGCACTGATTACGTAATTGATCATGCACTGAACACGTGGCTATCATGGACTGATCACCTGGCTATCATGCACTGATCACGTGACTGATCATGCACTGATCACGTGTCTATCATGCACTGATCACTTGGCTGGACATACACTGATCACGTGCCTGGTCATGCACTGATCACGTGACTGATCATGCACTGATCACGTGACTGATCATGCACTGATCACGTGGCTATCTTGCACTGATTACTTGGCTGGACATACACTGATCACGTGCCTGGTCATGCACTGCTCACGTGGCTGATCATGCACGGATCACGTGACTGATCATGCACTGATCTCGTGTCTGATCATGCACTGATCACGTGGCTATCATGCACTGCTCACGTGGCTGATCATGCGATGATAACGCAGCTACCATGTACTGGTCACATGACTGATCATGCACTGATCACGTGACGGATCATGCACTGCTCACGTGGCTGATCATGCATTGATCATGTGACTGATCATGTGCTGATCATGTTTGGTGTCACACACTGATCATGTGCCTCTGGAGGCAATGAACATAGAGATGAGTAAGCAGGAATCAGTCAGCAGGCTATAATCATGGAACTCAGCTCTGAGAAATCATGCTGCTCAGCTGGCAATAATCAAGTACATGAGCAGGCAGGAATTACGCAGCACAGGTGGCAATTGTCAAGGAGATGACAGGCAGGAATCGTGCAGCTCAGCTGGAAATTGTCAAGCAGATGAGCAGACAGTAATCACGCAGCTCAGCAGGCCCTGATCATGTGACTGAGCATGCACTGTTCACGTGGATGATCACACACCTATCACGTGACTGATCATGCACTGATCATGTGCCTGGTCATGCACTGATCACGTAGCTATCTTGCACTGATCACTTGGCTGATCAAACTCTCATCACGGGACTGATCGTGCACTGATCACGGCGCGATCATGCATTGACTACATGACTCCTCATGCACTGATCACATGGCTGATCATTCACTGATCACGTGGCTATCATGCACTGCTCACGTGGCTGATCAGGCAATGATCACGTAGCTACCATGTACTGATCACGTGACTGATCATGCAGTGATCAGGTAATTGATCATGCACTGATCACGTTACTGATCATGCACTGATCACTTGGCTGGACATACACTGATCACGTGCCTGGTCATGCACTGATCACGTGGTGATCATGCACTGATCACGTGACTGATCATGCACTGATCTCGTGTCTGATCATGCTCTGATCACGTGGCTATCATGCACTGCTCACGTGGCTGATCATGCGATGATCAATCAGCTACCATGTACTGGTCACCTGACTCATCATGCACTGATCACGTGACTGATCATGCAGTGATCACGTGGCTATCATGCACTACTCACGTGGCTGATCATGCAATGATCATGTAGCTACCATGTACAGGTCACGTGAATTATCATACACCCATCAGGTGACTGATCATGCACTGATCACGTGGCGATCATGCACTGATCACGTGGCTGAACATGCACTGTTCACGTGGCTTATCACACACATGTCACGTGACATATAATGCACTGATCACGTGGCACTCATGCACTGATCACGTGGCTGATCATACTCTGCTCTCGTAACTCATCATGCACAAATCACGTGGCTATCATGCACTGCTCACGTGGCTCGTCATGGAATGATCACATAGCTACCATATACTGTTCACGTGACTGATAATGCACATATCACGTAAATTATCATGCACTGTTCACGTGACTGATCATGTACTGATCACGTGACTGATCATGCACTGATCACGTGGCTATCCTGCTCTCCTCACGTGGCTGATCATGCAATGATCACGTAGCAACCATGTACTGGTCACGTGACTGATCATGCACTGATCACGTAATTGATCCTGCACTGATCACGTGGCTCATCATGCAAAGATCACGTGGCTGATCACACATGTATCACGTGACTGATCATGCACTGATCACGTGTTTATCAGGCAATGATCAGTGACTGACAGGCGCTGATCATGGGACTGTGCACGCACTGATCACGTGGCTATCATGCACTGATCACGTGACTGCGCATGCACTGATGACGTGGCTGTTCGGGCACTGATCACGTGTTTATCAGGCAGTGATCAGTGACTGACAGGCGCTGATCAGGGGACTGTGCACGCACTGATCAGGTGGCTGATCAGGAACTGACCACCTGACTGCGCATGCAGTGATCACGTGGCTGGTCGTTCACTGATCACGTGTTTATCATACAGTGATCACGTGACTGAGAGGCGCTGATCACGTGACTGCTCCGTCAGTGATCACGTGGCTGAGCAGGCACTGATACCGTGACTGAGCATGCACTGATCATGTTCCGGGAGCAGGGGAGGCATTCCACTTTGGACAAAGGTCATGAGGAAGGAGGCTCGGCATACGCAAATGCAATATCAAACCTCAGGAGTCCACCCGGATATTCTCGAGCATCTCCCCCCCAAAAAAACCAGAGTCTGCCTACTGTATTGCTTTGTGCTCTCACCTCTGATTTCACTGGGGGCTGTCCCCCACCACCATCTCGCTCTCTCTGTCAAAGTGTTAATTTACAGCTCCAATTCATAAAGTTCCTTGTCATTCTTCCCTTTAACTTCCAGCTGAGTCTCCATCTGGAGCGCGGAACCCACCACGCTTACTAATTATGCCTGGGCTGCTAAGACCCACTCGAGAAGGTGTCTAGGGTGAGGCACCTTTCGCTATTCGAGAGGGCGCCTGCGGCCTACGTAAGTGGTGCAAACTTCTTGTCTTGAAGTTTGATTGGTCTTCCACGTAAACCAAGCTACTCAGTCTCTTTTCTCCACCGAAGTTTCCTACTGAGCTCTCCTCATACTATTATTCTTGACATCTCTGATTAGCATATAAATAGTCGCCTAGGCCATCTCTCCTTCGAATACCCTGGATCAGTTGGGGCTGGTCCCCGGCAGGTGGCGACCGAACAGGGACCTCAGGAGGCGATACTCAAAGAGCTGAGCAGACACGAACCACGCAATCAGCAGGCAATAAGCATGGAACTCAGCAGTGACGAATCATGCTGCTCAACTGGCAATAATCAAGCACGTGACCAGGCAGGAATCACGCAGCTCAGCTGGCAATTGTCAAGCAGATGAGCCGACAGGAATCACGCAGCTCAGATGGCAATTGTCATGCAGATGAGCCGGCAGGAATCACGCAGCTCAGCAGGCCCTGATCACGTGACTCTGCAGGCACTGATCACGGGGCTGATCAAGTACAGATCACGTGACTGAGCATGCACTGATCACGTGGCTATCATGCACTGATGACGTGACTGCGCATGCACTGATGACGTGGCGGATCAGGCACTGATCACATGGCTCATCATGCACTGATCACGTGTTTATCAGGCAATGATCAGTGACTGACAGGCGCTGATCATGGGACTGTGCACGCACTGATCACGTGGCTATCATGCACTGATCACGTGACTGCGCATGCACTGATGACGTGGCTGTTCGGGCACTGATCACGTGTTTATCAGGCAGTGATCAGTGACTGACAGGCGCTCATCAGGGGACTGTGCACGCACTGATCAGGTGGCTGATCAGGAACTGACCACCTGACTGCGCATGCAGTGATCACGTGGCTGGTCGTTCACTGATCACGTGTTTATCATACGGTGATCACGTGACTGAGAGGCGCTGATCACGTGACTGTGCCTTCAGTGATCACGTGGCTGAGCAGGCACTGATACCGTGACTGAGCATGCACTGATCATGTGCCGGGAGCCGGGGAGGCATTCCACTCTGGACAAAGGTCATGAGGAAGGAGGCTCGGCATACGCAAATGCGGGATCGAGCCTCAGGAGTCCACCCGGATATTCTCCAGCATCTCCCCCCCAAAAAAACCAGAGTCTGCCTACTGTAGTGCTTTGTGCTCTCAACTCTGATTTCACTGGGGGCTGTCCCCCACCACCATCTCGCTATCTCTGTCAAAGAGTTAACTTACAGCTCCAATTCATAAAGTTCCTTGTCATTCTTCCCTTTAACTTCCAGCTGAGTCTCCATCTGGAGCGCGGAACACACCACGCTCACTAATTATGCCTGGGCTGCTAAGACCCACTCGAGAAGGTGTCTAGGGTGAGGCACCTTTCGCTATTCGAGAGGGCGCCTGCGGCCTACGTAAGTGGTGCAAACTTCTTGTCTTGAAGTTTGATTGGTCTTCCACGTAAACCAAGCTACTCAGTCTCTTTTCTCCACCGAAGTTTCCTACTGAGCTCTCCTCATACTATTATTCTTGACATCTCTGATTAGCATATAAATAGTCGCCTAGGCCATCTCTCCTTCAAATACCCTGGATCAGTTGGGGCTGGTCCCCGGCAGGTGGCGACCGAACAGGGACCTCAGGAGGCGATACTCAAAGAGCTGAGCAGACACGAACCACGCAATCAGCAGGCAATAAGCATGGAACTCAGCAGTGACGAATCATGCTGCTCAACTGGCAATAATCAAGCACGTGACCAGGCAGGAATCACGCAGCTCAGCTGGCAATTGTCAAGCAGATGAGCCGACAGGAATCACGCAGCTCAGATGGCAATTGTCATGCAGATGAGCCGGCAGGAATCACGCAGCTCAGCAGGCCCTGATTACGTGACTCTGCAGGCACTGATCACGGGGCTGATCAAGTACAGATCACGTGACTGAGCATGCACTGATCACGTGGCTATCATGCACTGATGACGTGACTGCGCATGCACTGATGTCGTGGCGGATCAGGCACTGATCACATGGCTCATCATGCACTGATCACGTGTTTATCAGGCAATGATCAGTGACTGACAGGCGCTGATCATGGGACTGTGCACGCACTGATCACGTGGCTATCATGCACTGATCACGTGACTGCGCATGCACTGATGACGTGGCTGTTCGGGCACTGATCACGTGTTTATCAGGCAGTGATCAGTGACTGACAGGCGCTCATCAGGGGACTGTGCACGCACTGATCAGGTGGCTGATCAGGAACTGACCACCTGACTGCGCATGCAGTGATCACGTGGCTGGTCGTTCACTGATCACGTGTTTATCATACGGTGATCACGTGACTGAGAGGCGCTGATCACGTGACTGTGCCTTCAGTGATCACGTGGCTGAGCAGGCACTGATACCGTGACTGAGCATGCACTGATCATGTGCCGGGAGCCGGGGAGGCATTCCACTCTGGACAAAGGTCATGAGGAAGGAGGCTCGGCATACGCAAATGCGGGATCAAGCCTCAGGAGTCCACCCGGATATTCTCCAGCATCTCCCCCCCAAAAAAACCAGAGTCTGCCTACTGTAGTGCTTTGTGCTCTCAACTCTGATTTCACTGGGGGCTGTCCCCCACCACCATCTCGCTCTCTCTGTCAAAGAGTTAACTTACAGCTCCAATTCATAAAGTTCCTTGTCATTCTTCCCTTTAACTTCCAGCTGAGTCTCCATCTGGAGAGCGGAACCCACCACGCTCACTAATTATGCCTGGGCTGCTAAGACCCACTCGAGAAGGTGTCTAGGGTGAGGCACCTTTCGCTATTCGAGAGGGCGCCTGCGGCCTACATAAGTGGTGCAAACTTCTTGTCTTGAAGTTTGATTGGTCTTCCGCGTAAACCAAGCTACTCAGTCTCTTTTCTCCACCGAATTTTCCTATTGAGCTCTCCTCTTACTATTATTCTTGACATCTCTGATTAGCATGTAAATAGTCGCCTAGGCAATCTCTCCTTCGAATACCCTGGATCAGTTGGGGCTGGTCCCCGGCAGGTGGCGACCGAACAGGGACCTCAGGAGGCGATACTCAAAGAGCTGAGCAGACCCGAACCACGCAATCAGCAGGCAATAAGCATGGAGCTCAGCAGTGACGAATCATGCTGCTCAACTGGCAATAATCAAGCACGTGACCAGGCAGGAATCACGCAGCTCAGCTGGCAATTGTCAAACAGATGAGCCACCAGGAATCACGCAGCTCAGATGGCAATTGTCATGCAGATGAGCCGGCAGGAATCACGCAGCTCAGCAGGCCCTGATCATGTGACTCTGCAGGCGGTGATCACGTGGCTGATCAAGTCCAGATCACGTGACTGAGCATGCACTGATCACGTGGCTATCATGCACTGATGACGTGACTGCGCATGCACTGATGACGTGGCTGATCAGGCACTGATCACATGGCTCATCATGCACTGATCACGTGCATGATCAGGCAATGATCAGTGGCTGACAGGCGCTGATCATGGGACTGTGCACGCACTGATCACGTGGCTATCATGCACTGATCACGTGACTGCGCATGCACTGATGACGTGGCTGTTAGGGCACTGATCACGTGTTTATCAGGCAGTGATCAGTGACTGACAGGCGCTGATCAGGGGACTGTGCACGCACTGATCAGGTGGCTGATCAGGAACTGACCACCTGACTGCGCATGCAGTGATCACGTGGCTGGTCGTTCACTGATCACGTGCTTATCATACGGTGATCACGTGACTGAGAGGCGCTGATCACGTGACTGTGCCGTCAGTGATCACGTGGCTGAACAGGCACTGATACCATGACTGAGCATGCACTGATCATGTGCCGGGAGCCGGGGAGGCATTCCACTCTGGACAAAGGTCATGAGGAAGGAGGCTCGGCATACGCAAATGCGGGATCGAGCCTCAGGAGTCCACCCGGATATTCTCGAGCATCTCCCCCAAAAAAACCAGAGTCTGCCTACTGTATTGCTTTGTGCTCTCACCTCTGATTTCACTGGGGGCTGTCCCCCACCACCATCTCGCTCTCTCTGTCAAAGAGTTAAGTTACAGCTCCAATTCATAAAGTTCCTTGTCATTCTTCCCTTTAACTTCCAGCTGAGTCTCCATCTGGAGCGCAGAACACACCACGCTCACTAATTATGCCTGGGCTGCTAAGACCCACTCGAGAAGGTGTCTAGGGTGAGGCACCTTTCGCTATTCGAGAGGGCGCCTGCGGCCTACGTAAGTGGTGCAAACTTCTTGTCTTGAAGTTTGATTGGTCTTCCGCGTAAACCAAGCTACTCAGTCTCTTTTCTCCACCGAATTTTCCTACTGAGCTCTCCTCATACTATTATTCTTGACATCTCTGATTAGCATATAAATAGTCGACTAGGCCATCTCTCCTTCGAATACCCTGGATCAGTTGGGGCTGGTCCCCGGCAGGTGGCGACCGAACAGGGACCTCAGGAAGCGATACTCAAAGAGCTGAGCAGACACGAACCACGCAATCAGCAGGCAATAAGCATGGAGCTCAGCAGTGACGAATCATGCTGCTCAACTGGCAATAATCAAGCACGTGACCAGGCAGGAATCACGCAGCTCAGCTGGCAATTGTCAAGCAGATGAGCCGACAGGAATCACGCAGCTCAGATGGCAATTGTCATGCAGATGAGCCGGCAGGAATCACGCAGCTCAGCAGGCCCTGATCACGTGACTCTGCAGGCACTGATCACGGGGCTGATCAAGTACAGATCACGTGACTGAGCATGCACTGATCACGTGGCTATCATGCACTGATGACGTGACTGCACATGCACTGATGACATGGCTGATCGGGCACTGATCACATGGCTCATCATGCACTGATCACGTGTTTATCAGGCAATGATCAGTGACTGACAGGCGCTGATCATGGGACTGTGCACGCACTGATCACGTGGCTATCATGCACTGATCACGTGACTGCGCATGCACTGATGACGTGGCTGTTCGGGCACTGATCACGTGTTTATCAGGCAGTGATCAGTGACTGACAGGCGCTGATCAGGGGACTGTGCACGCACTGATCAGGTGGCTGATCAGGAACTGACCACCTGACTGCGCATGCAGTGATCACCTGACTGGTCGTTCACTGATCACGTGTTTATCATACGGTGATCACGTGACTGAGAGGCGCTGATCACGTGACTGTGCCTTCAGTGATCACGTGGCTGAGCAGGCACTGATACCGTGACTGAGCATGCACTGATCTTGTGCCGGGAGCTGGGGAGGCATTCCACTCTGGACAAAGGTCATGAGGAACGAGGCTCGGCATACGCAAATGCGGGATCGAGCCTCAGGAGTCCACCCGGATATTCTCCAGCATCTCCCCCCCAAAAAAACCAGAGTCTGCCTGCTGTATTGCTTTGTGCTCTCACCTCTGATTTCACTGGGGGCTGTCCCCCACCACCATCTCGCTCTCTCTGTCAAAGAGTTAACTTACAGCTCCAATTCATAAAGTTCCTTGTCATTCTTCCCTTTAACTTCCAGCTGAGTCTCCATCTGGAGAGCGGAACCCACCACGCTCACTAATTATGCCTGGGCTGCTAAGACCCACTCGAGAAGGTGTCTAGGGTGAGGCACCTTTCGCTATTCGAGAGGGCGCCTGTGGCCTACGTAAGTGGTGCAAACTTCTTGTCTTGAAGTTTGATTGGTCTTCCGCGTAAACCAAGCTACTCAGTCTCTTTTCTCCACCGAATTTTCCTACTGAGCTCTCCTCATACTATTATTCTTGACATCTCTGATTAGCATATAAATAGTCGCCTAGGCCATCTCTCCTTCGAATACCCTGGATCAGTTGGGGCTGGTCCCCGGCAGGTGGCGACCGAACAGGGACCTCAGGAGGCGATACTCAAAGAGCTGAGCAGACACGAACCACGCAATCAGCAGGCAATAAGCATGGAACTCAGCAGTGACGAATCATGCTGCTCAACTGGCAATAATCAGGCACGTGACCAGGCAGGAATCACGCAGCTCAGCTGGCAATTGTCAAGCAGATGAGCCGACAGGAATCACGCAGCTCAGATGGCAATTGTCATGCAGATGAGCCGGCAGGAATCACGCAGCTCAGCAGGCCCTGATCACGTGACTCTGCAGGCACTGATCACGGGGCTGATCAAGTACAGATCACGTGACTGAGCATGCACTGATCACGTGGCTATCATGCACTGATGACGTGACTGCGCATGCACTGATGACGTGGCTGATCAGGCACTGATCACATGGCTCATCATGCACTGATCACGTGTTTATCAGGCAATGATCAGTGACTGACAGGCGCTGATCATGGGACTGTGCACGCACTGATCACGTGGCTATCATGCACTGATCACGTGACTGCGCATGCACTGATGACGTGGCTGTTCGGGCACTGATCACGTGTTTATCAGGCAGTGATCAGTGACTGACAGGCGCTGATCAGGGGACTGTGCACGCACTGATCAGGTGGCTGATCAGGAACTGACCACCTGACTGCGCATGCAGTGATCACGTGGCTGGTCGTTCACTGATCACGTGTTTATCATACGGTGATCACGTGACTGAGAGGCGCTGATCACGTGACTGTGCCGTCAGTGATCACGTGGCTGTGCAGGCACTGATACCGTGACTGAGCATGCACTGATCATGTGCCGGGAGCAGGGGAGGCATTCCACTCTGGACAAAGGTCATGAGGAAGGAGGCTCGGCATACGCAAATGCGGGATCGAACCTCAGGAGTCCACCCGGATATTCTCGAGCATCTCCCCCAAAAAAACCAGAGTCTGCCTACTGTATTGCTTTGTGCTCTCACCTCTGATTTCACTGGGGGCTGTCCCCCACCACCATCTCGCTCTCTCTGTCAAAGAGTTAATTTACAGCTCCAATTCATAAAGTTCCTTGTCATTCTTCCCTTTAACTTCCAGCTGAGTCTCCATCTGGAGCGCGGAACCCACCACGCTTACTAATTATGCCTGGGCTGCTAAGACCCACTCGAGAAGGTGTCTAGGGTGAGGCACCTTTCGCTATTCGAGAGGGCGCCTGCGGCCTACGTAAGTGGTGCAAACTTCTTGTCTTGAAGTTTGATTGGTCTTCCACGTAAACCAAGCTACTCAGTCTCTTTTCTCCACCGAAGTTTCCTACTGAGCTCTCCTCATACTATTATTCTTGACATCTCTGATTAGCATATAAATAGTCGCCTAGGCCATCTCTCCTTCAAATACCCTGGATCAGTTGGGGCTGGTCCCCGGCAGGTGGCGACCGAACAGGGACCTCAGGAGGCGATACTCAAAGAGCTGAGCAGACACGAACCACGCAATCAGCAGGCAATAAGCATGGAACTCAGCAGTGACGAATCATGCTGCTCAACTGGCAATAATCAAGCACGTGACCAGGCAGGAATCACGCAGCTCAGCTGGCAATTGTCAAGCAGATGAGCCGACAGGAATCACGCAGCTCAGATGGCAATTGTCATGCAGATGAGCCGGCAGGAATCACGCAGCTCAGCAGGCCCTGATCACGTGACTCTGCAGGCACTGATCACGGGGCTGATCAAGTCCAGATCACGTGACTGAGCATGCACTGATCACGTGGCTATCATGCACTGATGACGTGACTGCGCATGCACTGATGTCGTGGCTGATCAGGCACTGATCACATGGCTCATCATGCACTGATCACGTGTTTATCAGGCAATGATCAGTGACTGACAGGCGCTGATCATGGGACTGTGCACGCACTGATCACGTGGCTATCATGCACTGATCACGTGACTGCGCATGCACTGATGACGTGGCTGTTCGGGCACTGATCACGTGTTTATCAGGCAGTGATCAGTGACTGACAGGCGCTCATCAGGGGACTGTGCACGCACTGATCAGGTGGCTGATCAGGAACTGACCACCTGACTGCGCATGCAGTGATCACGTGGCTGGTCGTTCACTGATCACGTGTTTATCATACGGTGATCACGTGACTGAGAGGCGCTGATCACGTGACTGTGCCTTCAGTGATCACGTGGCTGAGCAGGCACTGATACCGTGACTGAGCATGCACTGATCATGTGCCGGGAGCCGGGGAGGCATTCCACTCTGGACAAAGGTCATGAGGAAGGAGGCTCGGCATACGCAAATGCGGGATCAAGCCTCAGGAGTCCACCCGGATATTCTCGAGCATCTCCCCCCAAAAAAACCAGAGTCTGCCTACTGTAGTGCTTTGTGCTCTCAACTCTGATTTCACTGGGGGCTGTCCCCCACCACCATCTCGCTCTCTCTGTCAAAGAGTTAACTTACAGCTCCAATTCATAAAGTTCCTTGTCATTCTTCCCTTTAACTTCCAGCTGAGTCTCCATCTGGAGAGCGGAACCCACCACGCTCACTAATTATGCCTGGGCTGCTAAGACCCACTCGAGAAGGTGTCTAGGGTGAGGCACCTTTCGCTATTCGAGAGGGCGCCTGCGGCCTACATAAGTGGTGCAAACTTCTTGTCTTGAAGTTTGATTGGTCTTCCGCGTAAACCAAGCTACTCAGTCTCTTTTCTCCACCGAATTTTCCTACTGAGCTCTCCTCTTACTATTATTCTTGACATCTCTGATTAGCATGTAAATAGTCGCCTAGGCCATCTCTCCTTCGAATACCCTGGATCAGTTGGGGCTGGTCCCCGGCAGGTGGCGACCGAACAGGGACCTCAGGAGGCGATACTCAAAGAGCTGAGCAGACACGAACCACGCAATCAGCAGGCAATAAGCATGGAGCTCAGCAGTGACGAATCATGCTGCTCAACTGGCAATAATCAAGCACGTGACCAGGCAGGAATCACGCAGCTCAGCTGGCAATTGTCAAGCAGATGAGCCGCCAGGAATCACGCAGCTCAGATGGCAATTGTCATGCAGATGAGCCGGCAGGAATCACGCAGCTCAGCAGGCCCTGATCACGTGACTCTGCAGGCAGTGATCACGTGGCTGATCAAGTCCAGATCACGTGACTGAGCATGCACTGATCACGTGGCTATCATGCACTGATGACGTGACTGCGCATGCACTGATGACGTGGCTGATCAGGCACTGATCACATGGCTCATCATGCACTGATCACGTGTTGATCAGGCAATGATCAGTGACTGACAGGCGCTGATCATGGGACTGTGCACGCACTGATCACGTGGCTATCATGCACTGATCACGTGACTGCGCATGCACTGATGACGTGGCTGTTAGGGCACTGATCACGTGTTTATCAGGCAGTGATCAGTGACTGACAGGCGCTGATCAGGGGACTGTGCACGCACTGATCAGGTGGCTGATCAGGAACTGACCACCTGACTGCGCATGCAGTGATCACGTGGCTGGTCGTTCACTGATCACGTGCTTATCATACGGTGATCACGTGACTGAGAGGCGCTGATCACGTGACTGTGCCGTCAGTGATCACGTGGCTGAGCAGGCACTGATACCATGACTGAGCATGCACTGATCATGTGCCGGGAGCCGGGGAGGCATTCCACTCTGGACAAAGGTCATGAGGAAGGAGGCTCGGCATACGCAAATGCGGGATCGAGCCTCAGGAGTCCACCCGGATATTCTCGAGCATCTCCCCCCAAAAAAACCAGAGTCTGCCTACTGTATTGCTTTGTGCTCTCACCTCTGATTTCACTGGGGGCTGTCCCCCACCACCATCTCGCTCTCTCTGTCAAAGAGTTAAGTTACAGCTCCAATTCATAAAGTTCCTTGTCATTCTTCCCTTTAACTTCCAGCTGAGTCTCCATCTGGAGCGCAGAACCCACCACGCTCACTAATTATGCCTGGGCTGCTAAGACCCACTCGAGAAGGTGTCTAGGGTGAGGCACCTTTCGCTATTCGAGAGGGCGCCTGCGGCCTACGTAAGTGGTGCAAACTTCTTGTCTTGAAGTTTGATTGGTCTTCCGCGTAAACCAAGCTACTCAGTCTCTTTTCTCCACCGAATTTTCCTACTGAGCTCTCCTCATACTATTATTCTTGACATCTCTGATTAGCATATAAATAGTCGACTAGGCCATCTCTCCTTCGAATACCCTGGATCAGTTGGGGCTGGTCCCCGGCAGGTGGCGACCGAACAGGGACCTCAGGAGGCGATACTCAAAGAGCTGAGCAGACACGAACCACGCAATCAGCAGGCAATAAGCATGGAGCTCAGCAGTGACGAATCATGCTGCTCAACTGGCAATAATCAAGCACGTGACCAGGCAGGAATCACGCAGCTCAGCTGGCAATTGTCAAGCAGATGACCCGACAGGAATCACGCAGCTCAGATGGCAATTGTCATGCAGATGAGCCGGCAGGAATCACGCAGCTCAGCAGGCCCTGATCACGTGACTCTGCAGGCACTGATCACGTGGCTGATCAAGTACAGATCACGTGACTGAGCAGGCACTGATCACGTGGCTATCATGCACTGATGACGTGACTGCACATGCACTGATGACATGGCTGATCGGGCACTGATCACATGGCTCATCATGCACTGATCACGTGTTTATCAGGCAATGATCAGTGAATGACAGGCGCTGATCATGGGACTGTGCACGCACTGATCACGTGGCTATCATGCACTGATCACGTGACTGCGCATGCACTGATGACGTGGCTGTTCGGGCACTGATCACGTGTTTATCAGGCAGTGATCAGTGACTGACAGGCGCTGATCAGGGGACTGTGCACGCACTGATCAGGTGGCTGATCAGGAACTGACCACCTGACTGCGCATGCAGTGATCACCTGGCTGGTCGTTCACTGATCACGTGTTTATCATACGGTGATCACGTGACTGAGAGGCGCTGATCACGTGACTGTGCCGTCAGTGATCACGTGGCTGAGCAGGCACTGATATCGTGACTGAGCATGCACTGATCTTGTGCCGGGAGCCGGGGAGGCATTCCACTCTGGACAAAGGTCATGAGGAACGAGGCTCGGCATACGCAAATGCGGGATCGAGCCTCAGGAGTCCACCCGGATATTCTCGAGCATCTCCCCCCAAAAAAACCAGAGTCTGCCTGCTGTATTGCTTTGTGCTCTCACCTCTGATTTCACTGGGGGCTGTCCCCCACCACCATCTCGCTCTCTCTGTCAAAGAGTTAACTTACAGCTCCAATTCATAAAGTTCCTTGTCATTCTTCCCTTTAACTTCCAGCTGAGTCTCCATCTGGAGAGCGGAACCCACCACGCTCACTAATTATGCCTGGGCTGCTAAGACCCACTCGAGAAGGTGTCTAGGGTGAGGCACCTTTCGCTATTCGAGAGGGCGCCTGTGGCCTACGTAAGTGGTGCAAACTTCTTGTCTTGAAGTTTGATTGGTCTTCCGCGTAAACCAAGCTACTCAGTCTCTTTTCTCCACCGAATTTTCCTACTGAGCTCTCCTCATACTATTATTCTTGACATCTCTGATTAGCATATAAATAGTCGCCTAGGCCATCTCTCCTTCGAATACCCTGGATCAGTTGGGGCTGGTCCCCGGCAGGTGGCGACCGAACAGGGACCTCAGGAGGCGATACTCAAAGAGCTGAGCAGACCCGAACCACGCAATTAGCAGGCAATAAGCATGGAGCCCAGCAGTGACGAATCATGCTGCTCAACTGGCAATAATCAAGCACGTGACCAGGCAGGAATCACGCAGCTCAGCTGGCAATTGTCAAGCAGATGAGCCGACAGGAATCACGCAGCTCAGATGGCAATTGTCATGCAGATGAGCCGGCAGGAATCACGCAGCTCAGCAGGCCCTGATCACGTGACTCTGCAGGCACTGATCACGTGGCTGATCAAGTACAGATCACGTGACTGAGCATGCACTGATCACGTGGCTATCATGCACTGATGACGTGAATGCGCATGCACTGATGACGTGGCTGATCAGGCACTGATCACATGGCTCATCATGCACTGATCACGTGTTTATCAGGCAATGATCAGTGACTGACAGGCGCTGATCATGGGACTGTGCACGCACTGATCACGTGGCTATCATGCACTGATCACGTGACTGCGCATGCACTGATGACGTGGCTGTTCGGGCACTGATCACGTGTTTATCAGGCAGTGATCAGTGACTGACAGGCGCTGATCAGGGGACTGTGCACGCACTGATCAGGTGGCTGATCAGGAACTGACCACCTGACTGCGCATGCAGTGATCACGTGGCTGGTCGTTCACTGATCACGTGTTTATCATACGGTGATCACGTGACTGAGAGGCGCTGATCACGTGACTGTGCCGTCAGTGATCACGTGGCTGAGCAGGCACTGATACCATGACTGAGCATGCACTGATCATGTGCCGGGAGCCGGGGAGGCATTCCACTCTGGACAAAGGTCATGAGGAAGGAGGCTCGGCATACGCAAATGCGGGATCGAGCCTCAGGAGTCCACCCGGATATTCTCGAGCATCTCCCCCAAAAAAACCAGAGTCTGCCTACTGTATTGCTTTGTGCTCTCACCTCTGATTTCACTGGGGGCTGTTCCCCACCACCATCTCGCTCTCTCTGTCAAAGAGTTAACTTACAGCTCCAATTCATAAAGTTCCTTGTCATTCTTCCCTTTAACTTCCAGCTGAGTCTCCATCTGGAGCGCGGAACCCACCACGCTCACTAATTATGCCTGGGCTGCTAAGACCCACTCGAGAAGGTGTCTAGGGTGAGGCACCTTTCGCTATTCGAGAGGGCGCCTGCGGCCTACGTAAGTGGTGCAAACTTCTTGTCTTGAAGTTTGATTGGTCTTCCGCGTAAACCAAGCTACTCAGTCTCTTTTCTCCACCGAATTTTCCTACTGAGCTCTACTCATACTATTATTCTTGACATCTCTGATTAGCATATAAATAGTCGACTAGGCCATCTCTCCTTCGAATACCCTGGATCAGTTGGGGCTGGTCCCCGGCAGGTGGCGACCGAACAGGGACCTCAGGAGGCGATACTCAAAGAGCTGAGCAGACACGAACCACGCAATCAGCAGGCAATAAGCATGGAGCTCAGCAGTGACGAATCATGCTGCTCAACTGGCAATAATCAAGCACGTGACCAGGCAGGAATCACGCAGCTCAGCTGGCAATTGTCAAGCAGATGAGCCGACAGGAATCACGCAGCTCAGATGGCAATTGTCATGCAGATGAGCCGGCAGGAATCACGCAGCTCAGCAGGCCCTGATCACGTGACTCTGCAGGCACTGATCACGGGGCTGATCAAGTACAGATCACGTGACTGAGCATGCACTGATCACGTGGCTATCATGCACTGATGACGTGACTGCACATGCACTGATGACGTGGCTGATCAGGCACTGATCACATGGCTCATCATGCACTGATCACGTGTTTATCAGGCAATGATCAGTGACTGACAGGCGCTGATCATGGGACTGTGCACGCACTGATCACGTGGCTATCATGCACTGATCACGTGACTGCGCATGCACTGATGACGTGGCTGATCAGGCACTGATCACATGGCTCATCATGCACTGATCACGTGTTTATCAGTCAATGATCAGTGACTGACAGGCGCTGATCATGGGACTGTGCACGCACTGATCACGTGGCTATCATGCACTGATCACGTGACTGCGCATGCACTGATGACGTGGCTGTTCGGGCACTGATCACGTGTTTATCAGGCAGTGATCAGTGACTGACAGGCGCTGATCAGGGGACTGTGCACGCACTGATCAGGTGGCTGCTCAGGAACTGACCACCTGACTGCGCATGCAGTGATCACCTGTCTGGTCGTTCACTGATCACGTGTTTATCATACGGTGATCACGTGACTGAGAGGCGCTGATCACGTGACTGTGCCGTCAGTGATCACGTGGCTGAGCAGGCACTGATACCGTGACTGAGCATGCACTGATCTTGTGCCGGGAGCCGGGGAGGCATTCCACTCTGGACAAAGGTCATGAGGAAGGAGGCTCGGCATACGCAAATGCGGGATCGAGCCTCAGGAGTCCACCCGGATATTCTCCAGCATCTCCCCCCAAAAAAACCAGAGTCTGCCTGCTGTATTGCTTTGTGCTCTCACCTCTGATTTCACTGGGGGCTGTCCCCCACCACCATCTCGCTCTCTCTGTCAAAGAGTTAACTTACAGCTCCAATTCATAAAGTTCCTTGTCATTCTTCCCTTTAACTTCCAGCTGAGTCTCCATCTGGAGAGCGGAACCCACCACGCTCACTAATTATGCCTGGGCTGCTAAGACCCACTCGAGAAGGTGTCTAGGGTGAGGCACCTTTCGCTATTCGAGAGGGCGCCTGTGGCCTACGTAAGTGGTGCAAACTTCTTGTCTTGAAGTTTGATTGGTCTTCCGCGTAAACCAAGCTACTCAGTCTCTTTTCTCCACCGAATTTTCCTACTGAGCTCTCCTCATACTATTATTCTTGACATCTCTGATTAGCATATAAATAGTCGCCTAGGCCATCTCTCCTTCGAATACCCTGGATCAGTTGGGGCTGGTCCCCGGCAGGTGGCGACCGAACAGGGACCTCAGGAGGCGATACTCAAAGAGCTGAGCAGACCCGAACCACGCAATTAGCAGGCAATAAGCATGGAGCCCAGCAGTGACGAATCATGCTGCTCAACTGGCAATAATCAAGCACGTGACCAGGCAGGAATCACGCAGCTCAGCTGGCAATTGTCAAGCAGATGAGCCGACAGGAATCACGCAGCTCAGATGGCAATTGTCATGCAGATGAGCCGGCAGGAATCACGCAGCTCAGCAGGCCCTGATCACGTGACTCTGCAGGCACTGATCACGTGGCTGATCAAGTACAGATCACGTGACTGAGCATGCACTGATCACGTGGCTATCATGCACTGATGACGTGACTGCATGCACTGATGACGTGGCTGATCAGGCACTGATCACATGGCTCATCATGCACTGATCACGTGTTTATCAGGCAATGATCAGTGACTGACAGGCGCTGATCATGGGACTGTGCACGCACTGATCACGTGGCTATCATGCACTGATCACGTGACTGCATGCACTGATGACGTGGCTGATCAGGCACTGATCACATGGCTCATCATGCACTGATCACGTGTTTATCAGGCAATGATCAGTGACTGACAGGCGCTGATCATGGGACTGTGCACGCACTGATCACGTGGCTATCATGCACTGATCACGTGACTGCGCATGCACTGATGACGTGGCTGTTCGGGCACTGATCACGTGTTTATCAGGCAGTGATCAGTGACTGACAGGCGCTGATCAGGGGACTGTGCACGCACTGATCAGGTGGCTGATCAGGAACTGACCACCTGACTGCGCATGCAGTGATCACGTGGCTGGTCGTTCACTGATCACGTGTTTATCATACGGTGATCACGTGACTGAGAGGCGCTGATCACGTGACTGTGCCGTCAGTGATCACGTGGCTGAGCAGGCACTGATACCATGACTGAGCATGCACTGATCATGTGCCGGGAGCCGGGGAGGCATTCCACTCTGGACAAAGGTCATGAGGAAGGAGGCTCGGCATACGCAAATGCGGGATCGAGCCTCAGGAGTCCACCCGGATATTCTCGAGCATCTCCCCCCAAAAAACCAGAGTCTGCCTACTGTATTGCTTTGTGCTCTCACCTCTGATTTCACTGGGGGCTGTTCCCCACCACCATCTCGCTCTCTCTGTCAAAGAGTTAACTTACAGCTCCAATTCATAAAGTTCCTTGTCATTCTTCCCTTTAACTTCCAGCTGAGTCTCCATCTGGAGCGCGGAACCCACCACGCTCACTAATTATGCCTGGGCTGCTAAGACCCACTCGAGAAGGTGTCTAGGGTGAGGCACCTTTCGCTATTCGAGAGGGCGCCTGCGGCCTACGTAAGTGGTGCAAACTTCTTGTCTTGAAGTTTGATTGGTCTTCCGCGTAAACCAAGCTACTCAGTCTCTTTTCTCCACCGAATTTTCCTACTGAGCTCTCCTCATACTATTATTCTTGACATCTCTGATTAGCATATAAATAGTCGACTAGGCCATCTCTCCTTCGAATACCCTGGATCAGTTGGGGCTGGTCCCCGGCAGGTGGCGACCGAACAGGGACCTCAGGAGGCGATACTCAAAGAGCTGAGCAGACACGAACCACGCAATCAGCAGGCAATAAGCATGGAGCTCAGCAGTGACGAATCATGCTGCTCAACTGGCAATAATCAAGCACGTGACCAGGCAGGAATCACGCAGCTCAGCTGGCAATTGTCAAGCAGATGAGCCGACAGGAATCACGCAGCTCAGATGGCAATTGTCATGCAGATGAGCCGGCAGGAATCACGCAGCTCAGCAGGCCCTGATCACGTGACTCTGCAGGCACTGATCACGGGGCTGATCAAGTACAGATCACGTGACTGAGCATGCACTGATCACGTGGCTATCATGCACTGATGACGTGACTGCATGCACTGATGACGTGGCTGATCAGGCACTGATCACATGGCTCATCATGCACTGATCACGTGTTTATCAGGCAATGATCAGTGACTGACAGGCGCTGATCATGGGACTGTGCACGCACTGATCACGTGGCTATCATGCACTGATCACGTGACTGCGCATGCACTGATGACGTGGCTGATCAGGCACTGATCACATGGCTCATCATGCACTGATCACGTGTTTATCAGGCAATGATCAGTGACTGACAGGCGCTGATCATGGGACTGTGCACGCACTGATCACGTGGCTATCATGCACTGATCACGTGACTGCGCATGCACTGATGACGTGGCTGTTCGGGCACTGATCACGTGTTTATCAGGCAGTGATCAGTGACTGACAGGCGCTGATCAGGGGACTGTGCACGCACTGATCAGGTGGCTGATCAGGAACTGACCACCTGACTGCGCATGCAGTGATCACCTGGCTGGTCGTTCACTGATCACGTGTTTATCATACGGTGATCACGTGACTGAGAGGCGCTGATCACGTGACTGTGCCTTCAGTGATCACGTGGCTGAGCAGGCACTGATACCGTGACTGAGCATGCACTGATCATGTTCCGGGAGCCGGGGAGGCATTCCACTCTGGACAAAGGTCATGAGGAAGGAGGCTCGTCATACGCAAATGCGGGATCGAACCTCAGGAGTCCACCCGGATATTCTCGAGCATCTCCCCCCCAAAAATACCAGAGTCTGCCTACTGTATTGCTTTGTGCTCTCACCTCTGATTTCACTGGGGGCTGTCCCCCACCACCATCTCGCTCTCTCTGTCAAAGAGTTAATTTACAGCTCCAATTCATAAAGTTCCTTGTCATTCTTCCCTTTAACTTCCAGCTGAGTCTCCATCTGGAGCGCGGAACCCAGCACGCTTACTAATTATGCCTGGGCTGCTAAGACCCACTCGAGAAGGTGTCTAGGGTGAGGCACCTTTCGCTATTCGAGAGGGCGCCTGCGGCCTACGTAAGTGGTGCCAACTTCTTGTCTTGAAGTTTGATTGGTCTTCCACGTAAACCAAGCTACTCAGTCTCTTTTCTCCACCGAAGTTTCCTACTGAGCTCTCCTCATACTATTATTCTTGACATCTCTGATTAGCATATAAATAGTAGCCTAGGCCATCTCTCCTTCAAATACCCTGGATCAGTTGGGGCTGGTCCCCGGCAGGTGGCGACCGAACAGGGACCTCAGGAGGCGATACTCAAAGAGCTGAGCAGACACGAACCACGCAATCAGCAGGCAATAAGCATGGAACTCAGCAGTGACGAATCATGCTGCTCAACTGGCAATAATCAAGCACGTGACCAGGCAGGAATCACGCAGCTCAGCTGGCAATTGTCAAGCAGATGAGCCGACAGGAATCACGCAGCTCAGATGGCAATTGTCATGCAGATGAGCCGGCAGGAATCACGCAGCTCAGCAGGCCCTGATCACGTGACTCTGCAGGCACTGATCACGGGGCTGATCAAGTACAGATCACGTGACTGAGCATGCACTGATCACGTGGCTATCATGCACTGATGACGTGACTGCGCATGCACTGATGTCGTGGCTGATCTGGCACTGATCACATGGCTCATCATGCACTGATCACGTGATTATCAGGCAATGATCAGTGGCTGACAGGCGCTGATCATGGGACTGTGCACGCACTGATCACGTGGCTATCATGCACTGATCACGTGACTGCGCATGCACTGATGACGTGGCTGTTCGGGCACTGATCACGTGTTTATCAGGCAGTGATCAGTGACTGACAGGCGCTCATCAGGGGACTGTGCAC
The DNA here is from genome assembly GCF_032452875.1 of Bos javanicus. NCBI lineage: Eukaryota > Metazoa > Chordata > Mammalia > Artiodactyla > Bovidae > Bos > Bos javanicus. The sequence goes on from NW_026893772.1 coordinate 211,652, forward strand.
GCACTGATCAGGTGGCTGATCAGGAACTGACCACCTGACTGCGCATGCAGTGATCACGTGGCTGGTCGTTCACTGATCACGTGTTTATCATACGGTGATCACGTGACTGAGAGGCGCTGATCACGTGACTGTGCCTTCAGTGATCACGTGGCTGAGCAGGCACTGATACCGTGACTGAGCATGCACTGATCATGTGCCGGGAGCCGGGGAGGCATTCCACTCTGGACAAAGGTCATGAGGAAGGAGGCTCGGCATACGCAAATGCGGGATCGAGCCTCAGGAGTCCACCCGGATATTCTCCAGCATCTCCCCCCCAAAAAAACCAGAGTCTGCCTACTGTAGTGCTTTGTGCTCTCAACTCTGATTTCACTGGGGGCTGTCCCCCACCACCATCTCGCTCTCTCTGTCAAAGAGTTAACTTACAGCTCCAATTCATAAAGTTCCTTGTCATTCTTCCCTTTAACTTCCAGCTGAGTCTCCATCTGGAGAGCGGAACCCACCACGCTCACTAATTATGCCTGGGCTGCTAAGACCCACTCGAGAAGGTGTCTAGGGTGAGGCACCTTTCGCTATTCGAGAGGGCGCCTGCGGCCTACATAAGTGGTGCAAACTTCTTGTCTTGAAGTTTGATTGGTCTTCCGCGTAAACCAAGCTACTCAGTCTCTTTTCTCCACCGAATTTTCCTACTGAGCTCTCCTCTTACTATTATTCTTGACATCTCTGATTAGCATATAAATAGTCGCCTAGGCAATCTCTCCTTCGAATACCCTGGATCAGTTGGGGCTGGTCCCCGGCAGGTGGCGACCGAACAGGGACCTCAGGAGGCGATACTCAAAGAGCTGAGCAGACCCGAACCACGCAATCAGCAGGCAATAAGCATGGAGCTCAGCAGTGACGAATCATGCTGCTCAACTGGCAATAATCAAGCACGTGACCAGGCAGGAATCACGCAGCTCAGCTGGCAATTGTCAAACAGATGAGCCACCAGGAATCACGCAGCTCAGATGGCAATTGTCATGCAGATGAGCCGGCAGGAATCACGCAGCTCAGCAGGCCCTGATCATGTGACTCTGCAGGCGGTGATCACGTGGCTGATCAAGTCCAGATCACGTGACTGAGCATGCACTGATCACGTGGCTATCATGCACTGATGACGTGACTGCGCATGCACTGATGACGTGGCTGATCAGGCACTGATCACATGGCTCATCATGCACTGATCACGTGCATGATCAGGCAATGATCAGTGGCTGACAGGCGCTGATCATGGGACTGTGCACGCACTGATCACGTGGCTATCATGCACTGATCACGTGACTGCGCATGCACTGATGACGTGGCTGTTAGGGCACTGATCACGTGTTTATCAGGCAGTGATCAGTGACTGACAGGCGCTGATCAGGGGACTGTGCACGCACTGATCAGGTGGCTGATCAGGAACTGACCACCTGACTGCGCATGCAGTGATCACGTGGCTGGTCGTTCACTGATCACGTGCTTATCATACGGTGATCACGTGACTGAGAGGCGCTGATCACGTGACTGTGCCGTCAGTGATCACGTGGCTGAACAGGCACTGATACCATGACTGAGCATGCACTGATCATGTGCCGGGAGACGGGGAGGCATTCCACTCTGGACAAAGGTCATGAGTAAGGAGGCTCGGCATACACAAATGCGGGATCGAGCCTCAGGAGTCCACCCGGATATTCTCGAGCATCTCCCCCCAAAAAAACCAGAGTCTGCCTACTGTATTGCTTTGTGCTCTCACCTCTGATTTCACTGGGGGCTGTCCCCCACCACCATCTCGCTCTCTCTGTCAAAGAGTTAAGTTACAGCTCCAATTCATAAAGTTCCTTGTCATTCTTCCCTTTAACTTCCAGCTGAGTCTCCATCTGGAGCGCAGAACACACCACGCTCACTAATTATGCCTGGGCTGCTAAGACCCACTCGAGAAGGTGTCTAGGGTGAGGCACCTTTCGCTATTCGAGAGGGCGCCTGCGGCCTACGTAAGTGGTGCAAACTTCTTGTCTTGAAGTTTGATTGGTCTTCCGCGTAAACCAAGCTACTCAGTCTCTTTTCTCCACCGAATTTTCCTACTGAGCTCTCCTCATACTATTATTCTTGACATCTCTGATTAGCATATAAATAGTCGACTAGGCCATCTCTCCTTCGAATACCCTGGATCAGTTGGGGCTGGTCCCCGGCAGGTGGCGACCGAACAGGGACCTCAGGAAGCGATACTCAAAGAGCTGAGCAGACACGAACCACGCAATCAGCAGGCAATAAGCATGGAGCTCAGCAGTGACGAATCATGCTGCTCAACTGGCAATAATCAAGCACGTGACCAGGCAGGAATCACGCAGCTCAGCTGGCAATTGTCAAGCAGATGAGCCGACAGGAATCACGCAGCTCAGATGGCAATTGTCATGCAGATGAGCCGGCAGGAATCACGCAGCTCAGCAGGCCCTGATCACGTGACTCTGCAGGCACTGATCACGGGGCTGATCAAGTACAGATCACGTGACTGAGCATGCACTGATCACGTGGCTATCATGCACTGATGACGTGAATGCACATGCACTGATGACATGGCTGATCAGGCACTGATCACATGGCTCATCATGCACTGATCACGTGTTTATCAGGCAATGATCAGTGACTGACAGGCGCTGATCATGGGACTGTGCACGCACTGATCACGTGGCTATCATGCACTGATCACGTGACTGCGCATGCACTGATGACGTGGCTGTTCGGGCACTGATCACGTGTTTATCAGGCAGTGATCAGTGACTGACAGGCGCTGATCAGGGGACTGTGCACGCACTGATCAGGTGGCTGATCAGGAACTGACCACCTGACTGCGCATGCAGTGATCACCTGACTGGTCGTTCACTGATCACGTGTTTATCATACGGTGATCACGTGACTGAGAGGCGCTGATCACGTGACTGTGCCGTCAGTGATCACGTGGCTGAGCAGGCACTGATACCGTGACTGAGCATGCACTGATCCTGTGCCGGGAGCTGGGGAGGCATTCCACTCTGGACAAAGGTCATGAGGAAGGAGGCTCGTCATACGCAAATGCGGGATCGAGCCTCAGGAGTCCACCCGGATATTCTCCAGCATCTCCCCCCAAAAAAAACCAGAGTCTGCCTGCTGTATTGCTTTGTGCTCTCACCTCTGATTACACTGGGGGCTGTCCCCCACCACCATCTCGCTCTCTCTGTCAAAGAGTTAACTTACAGCTCCAATTCATAAAGTTCCTTGTCATTCTTCCCTTTAACTTCCAGCTGAGTCTCCATCTGGAGCGCGGAACCCACCACGCTCACTAATTATGCCTGGGCTGCTAAGACCCACTCGAGAAGGTGTCTAGGGTGAGGCACCTTTCGCTATTCGAGAGGGCGCCTGTGGCCTACGTAAGTGGTGCAAACTTCTTGTCTTGAAGTTTGATTTGTCATCCGCGTAAACCAAGCTACTCAGTCTCTTTTCTCCACCGAATTTTCCTACTGAGCTCTCCTCATACTATTATTCTTGACATCTCTGATTAGCATATAAATAGTCGCCTAGGCCATCTCTCCTTCGAATACCCTGGATCAGTTGGGGCTGGTCCCCGGCAGGTGGCAACCGAACAGGGACCTCAGGAGGCGATACTCAAAGAGCTGAGCAGACCCGAACCACGCAATTAGCACGCAATAAGCATGGAGCCCAGCAGTGACGAATCATGCTGCTCAACTGGCAATAATCAAGCACGTGACCAGGCAGGAATCACGCAGCTCAGCTGGCAATTGTCAAGCAGATGAGCCGGCAGGAATCACGCAGCTCAGCAGGCCCTGATCACGTGACTCTGCAGGCACTGATCACGGGGCTGATCAAGTATAGATCACGTGACTGAGCATGCACTGATCACGTGGCTATCATGCACTGATGACGTGACTGCGCATGCACTGATGACGTGGCTGATCAGGCACTGATCACATGGCTCATCATGCACTGATCACGTGTTTATCAGGCAATGATCAGTGACTGACAGGCGCTGATCATGGGACTGTGCACGCACTGATCACGTGGCTATCATGCACTGATCACGTGACTGCGCATGCACTGATGACGTGGCTGTTCGGGCACTGATCACGTGTTTATCAGGCAGTGATCAGTGACTGACAGGCGCTGATCAGGGGACTGTGCACGCACTGATCAGGTGGCTGATCAGGAACTGACCACCTGACTGCGCATGCAGTGATCACCTGGCTGGTCGTTCACTGATCACGTGTTTATCATACGGTGATCACGTGACTGAGAGGCGCTGATCACGTGACTGTGCCTTCAGTGATCACGTGGCTGAGCAGGCACTGATACCGTGACTGAGCATGCACTGATCATGTGCCGGGAGCCGGGGAGGCATTCCACTCTGAACAAAGGTCATGAGGAAGGAGGCTCGGCATACGCAAATGCGGGATCGAGCCTCAGGAGTCCACCCGGATATTCTCCAGCATCTCCCCCCCAAAAAAACCAGAGTCTGCCTACTGTAGTGCTTTGTGCTCTCAACTCTGATTTCACTGGGGGCTGTCCCCCACCACCATCTCGCTCTCTCTGTCAAAGAGTTAACTTACAGCTCCAATTCATAAAGTTCCTTGTCATTCTTCCCTTTAACTTCCAGCTGAGTCTCCATCTGGAGAGCGGAACCCACCACGCTCACTAATTATGCCTGGGCTGCTAAGACCCACTCGAGAAGGTGTCTAGGGTGAGGCACCTTTCGCTGTTCGAGAGGGCGCCTGCGGCGTACGTAAGTGGTGCAAACTTCTTGTCTTGAAATTTGATTGGTCTTCCGCGTACACCAAGCTACTCAGTCTCTTTTCTCCACCGAATTTTCCTACTGAGCTCTCCTCATACTATTATTCTTGACATCTCTGATTAGCATGTAAATAGTCGCCTAGGCAATCTCTCCTTCGAATACCCTGGATCAGTTGGGGCTGGTCCCCGGCAGGTGGCGACCGAACAGGGACCTCAGGAGGCGATACTCAAAGAGCTGAGCAGACACGAACCACGCAATCAGCAGGCAATAAGCATGGAGCTCAGCAGTGACGAATCATGCTGCTCAACTGGCAATAATCAAGCACGTGACCAGGCAGGAATCACGCAGCTCAGCTGGCAATTGTCAAACAGATGAGCCGACAGGAATCACGCAGCTCAGATGGCAATTGTCATGCAGATGAGCCGGCAGGAATCACGCAGCTCAGCAGGCCCTGATCACGGGACTCTGCAGGCGCTGATCACGTGGCTGATCAAGTCCAGATCACGTGACTGAGCATGCACTGATCACGTGGCTATCATGCACTGATGACGTGACTGCGCATGCACTGATGACGTGGCTGATCAGGCACTGATCACATGGCTCATCATGCACTGATCACGTGCATGATCAGGCAATGATCAGTGGCTGACAGGCGCTGATCATGGGACTGTGCACGCACTGATCACGTGGCTATCATGCACTGATCACCTGACTGCGCATGCACTGATGACGTGGCTGTTCGGGCACTGATCACGTGTTTATCAGGCAGTGATCAGTGACTGACAGGCGCTGATCAGGGGACTGTGCACGCACTGATCAGGTGGCTGATCAGGAACTGACCACCTGACTGCGCATGCAGTGATCACCTGACTGGTCGTTCACTGATCACGTGTTTATCATACGGTGATCACGTGACTGAGAGGCGCTGATCACGTGACTGTGCCGTCAGTGATCACGTGGCTGAGCAGGCACTGATACCGTGACTGAGCATGCACTGATCCTGTGCCGGGAGCTGGGGAGGCATTCCACTCTGGACAAAGTTCATGAGGAACGAGGCTCGGCATACGCAAATGCGGGATCGAGCCTCAGGAGTCCACCCGGATATTCTCCAGCATCTCCCCCCCAAAAAAACCAGAGTCTGCCTGCTGTATTGCTTTGTGCTCTCACCTCTGATTTCACTGGGGGCTGTCCCCCACCACCATCTCGCTCTCTCTGTCAAAGAGTTAACTTACAGCTCCAATTCATAAAGTTCCTTGTCATTCTTCCCTTTAACTTCCAGCTGAGTCTCCATCTGGAGAGCGGAACACACCACGCTCACTAATTATGCCTGGGCTGCTAAGACCCACTCGAGAAGGTGTCTAGGGTGAGGCACCTTTCGCTATTCGAGAGGGCGCCTGCGGCCTACGTAATTGGTGCAAACTTCTTGTCTTGAAGTTTGATTGGTCTTCCGCGTAAACCAAGCTACTCAGTCTCTTTTCTCCACCGAATTTTCCTACTGAGCTCTCCTCATACTATTATTCTTGACATCTCTGATTAGCATATAAATAGTCGCCTAGGCCATCTCTCCTTCGAATACCCTGGATCAGTTGGGGCTGGTCCCCGGCAGGTGACGACCGAACAGGGACCTCAGGAGGCGATACTCACAGAGCTGAGCAGACCCGAACCACGCAATCAGCAGGCAATAATCATGGAGCTCAGCAGTGACGAATCATGCTGCTCAACTGGCAATAATCAAGCACGTGAGCAGGCAGGAATCACGCAGCTCAGCTGGCAATTGTCAAGCAGATGAGCCGGCAGGAATCACGCAGCTCAGATGGCAATTGTCATGCAGATGAGCCGGCAGTAATCACGCAGCTCAGCAGGCCCTGATCACGTGACTGTGCAGGCACTGATCACGGGGCTGATCAAGTACAGATCACGTGACTGAGCATGCACTGATCACGTGGCTATCATGCACTGATGACGTGACTGCTCATGCACTGATGACATGGCTGATCGGGCACTGATCACATGGCTCATCATGCACTGATCACGTGTTTATCAGGCAATGATCAGTGACTGACAGGCGCTGATCATGGGACTGTGCACGCACTGATCACGTGGCTATCATGCACTGATCACGTGACTGCGCATGCACTGATGACGTGGCTGTTCGGGCACTGATCACGTGTTTATCAGGCAGTGATCAGTGACTGACAGGCGCTGATCAGGGGACTGTGCACGCACTGATCAGGTGGCTGATCATGAACTGACCACCTGACTGCGCATGCAGTGATCACCTGGCTGGTCGTTCACTGATCACGTGTTTATCATACGGTGATCACGTGACTGAGAGGCGCTGATCACGTGACTGTGCCTTCAGTGATCACGTGGCTGAGCAGGCACTGATCACGTGGCTCATCATGCACTGATCACGTGGCTGATCATTCAATGATCACGTGCCTGGTCATGCACTGATCACGTGGCTGATCATGCAGTGGTCACGTGATTGATCATGCACTGATCTCGTGTCTGATCATGCACTGATCACGTGGCTATCATGCACTGCTCACGTGGATGATCATGCCATGATCACGCAGCTACCATGTACTGGTCACATGACTGATCATGCACTGATCTCGTGTCTGATCATGTAGTGATCACGTGGCTATCATGAACTACTCACGTGGCTGATCATGCAATGATCATGTAGCTACCATGTACAGGTCACGTGAATGATCATACACCCATCAGGTGACTGATCATGCACTGATCACGTGGCTATCATGCACTGATCACGAGACTGATCATGCACTGTTCACGTCTATATCATGCACTGATCACATGACTGCCCTTGCACTGATCACTTGGATGATCATACACTAATCTTGTGACAGATCATGCACTGATCACGTGGCTATCATGCACTGATCACGTGGCTGAACATGCACTGTTCACGTGGCTGATCACACACCTGTCACGTGGCATATCATGCACTGATCACGTGGCACTCATGCACTGATCACGTGGCTGATCATACTCTTCTCACGTAACTCATGCACATATCACGTGGCTATCATGCACTGCTCACGTGGCTCGTCATGGAATGATCACGTAGCAACCATATACTGGCAACGTGACTGGTCATGCAAAGATCACGTAAATGATCATGCACTGTTCACGTGACTGATCATGTACTGATCACGTGACTGATCATGCACTGACCACGTGGCTATCATGTTCTGCTCACGTGGCTGATCATGCAACGATCACGTACCAACCATGTACTGGTCACGTGACTGATCATGCACTGATCACGTAATTGATCCTGCACTGATGACGTGGCTCATCATGCACTGATGACGTGGCTGATCACACATGTATCACGTGACTGATCATGCACTGATCACGTGGCTCTCATGCACTGATCACGTGACTGTCATGCACTGATCACGTGGATATCATGCACTGATCACGTGGCTGATCACACACGTATCACATGACTGATCATGCACTGATCACGTGGCTATCATGCACTAATCACGTGGCTATCATGCACTGATCACGTGGCTGATCTGGCAATGATCACGTAGCTACCATGTACTGGTCACGTGACTGATCATGCACTGATCACGTAATTGATCATGCACTGATCATGTGGCTGATCATGCACTGATCACGTGGCTGATCATACACTGATCACATAACTGATCATGCACTGATCACGTGGCTATCATGCACTGATCACTTGGCTGGACATACACTGATCACGTGCCTGGTCATGCACTGATCACGTGGCTGATCATGCACTGATCACGTGACTGATCATGCACTGATCTCGTGTCTGATCATCCACTGATCACGTGGCTATCATGCACTGCTCACGTGGCTCGTCATGGAATGATCACGTAGCAACCATATACTGGTAACGTGACTGATCATGGAAAGATCACGTAAATGATCATGCACTGTTCACGTGACTGATCATGTACTGGTCACGTGACTGATCATGCACTGATCACGTAATTGATCCTGCACTGATCACGTGGCTCATCATGCACTGATCACGTGGCTGATCACACATGTATCACGTGACTGATCATGCACTGAACACGTGGCTCTCATGCACTGATGACGTGGCTGTCATGCACTGATCACGTGGATATCATGCACTGATCACGTGGCTGATCACACACGTATCACATGACTGATCATGCACTGATCACGTGGCTGATCATGCAGTGATCACGTGGCTATCATGCACTGATCACGTGGCTTATCAGGCAATGATCACGTAGCTACCATGTACTGGTCACGTGACTGATCATGCACTGATCACGTAATTGATCATTCACTGATCATGTGGCTGATCATGCACTGATCACGTGGCTTACCATACACTGATCACATAACTGATCATGCACTGATCACGTGACTGATCATGCACTGATCACGTGGCTATCATGCACTGATCACTTGGCTGGACACACACTGATCACGTGCCTGGTCATGCACTGATCACGTGGCTGATCATGCAGTGATCACGTGACTGATCATGCACTGATCTCGTGTCTGATCATGCACTGATCATGTGGCTATCATGCACTGCTCACGTGGCTGATCATGCCATGATCACGCAGCTACCATGTACTGGTCACATGACTGAGCATGCACTGATCACGTGACTGATCATGCAGTGATCACGTGGCTATCATGAACTACTCACGTGGCTGATCATGCAATGATCATGTAGCTACCATGTACAGGTCACGTGAATGATCATACACCCATTAGGTGACTGATCATGCACTGATCACGTGGCTATCATGCACTGATCACGAGACTGATCATGCACTGTTCACGTCTATATCATGCACTGATCACATGACTGCCCTTGCACTGATCACTTGGATGATCATACACTAATCTTGTGACAGATCATGCACTGATCACGTGGCTGATCATGCACTGATACCGTGACTGAGCATGGACTGATCACATGACTATCATGTAGTGATCACGTGACTTAATGGCGCTGATCATGTGACTGATCATGCGCTGATCATGTTTGCTATCATACACTGATCATGTGCCTCTGGAGGCAATAAACAAAGAGCTGAGTAGGCACGAATCAAACAGTCAGCAGGCAATAATCATGGAACTCAGGTGTGAGGAATCATGCTGCTCAGCTGGCAATAATCAAGCAGCTGAGCAGGCAGGAATTAGGCAGCACAGCTGGCAATTGTCAAGCAGATGACAGGCAGGAATCGTGCAGCTCAGCTGGCAATTGTCAAGCAGATGAGAAGACAGTAATCACGCAGCTCAGCAGGCCCAGATCACGTGACTCAGCATGCACTGTTCACGTGGCTGATCATACACTGATCACGTGATGATCATGCACTGATCACTTGGATATCATGCACTGATCACGTGGCTCATCATACACTGTTCACGTGTCTGACCATGCACTGATCACGTGGCTGATCATACACTGCTCACGTAACTGATCATGCACTGATCACGTGGCTATCATGCACTGATCACGTGGCTGAACATGCACTGTTCACGTGGCTGATCACACACCTGTCACGTGGCATATCATGCACTGATCACGTGGCACTCATGCACTGATCACGTGGCTGATCATACTCTTCTCACGTAACTCATGCACACATCACGTGGCTATCATGCACTGCTCATGTGGCTCGTCATGGAATGATCACGTAGCAACCATATACTGGCAACGTGACTGTTCATGCAAAGATCACGTAAATGATCATGCACTGTTCACGTGACTGATCATGTACTGATCACGTGACTGATCATGCACTGACCACGTGGCTATCATGTTCTGCTCACGTGGCTGATCATGCAACGATCACGTAGCAACCATGTACTGGTCACGTGACTGATCATGCACTGATCACGTAATTGATCCTGCACTAATCACGTGGCTCATCATGCACTGATCACGTGGCTGATCACACATGTATCACGTGACTGATCATGCACTGATCACGTGGCTATCATGCACTGATCACGTGGCTGATCAGGCAATGATCACGTAGCTACCATGTACTGGTCACGTGACTGATCATGCACTGATCACGTAATTGATCATGCACTGATCATGTGGCTGATCATGCACTGATCACGTGGTTGAACATACACTGATCACATAACTGATCATGCACTGATCACGTGACTGATCATGCACTGTTCACGTGGCTATCATACACTGATCACTTGGCTGGACATACACTGATCACGTGCCTGGTCATGCACTGATCACGTGACTGATCATGCACTGATCACGTAATTGATCCTGCACTGATCACATGGCTCATCATGCACTGATCACGTGGCTGATCACACACGTATCACGTGACTGATCATGCACTGATCACGTGGCTATCATGGACTGATCACGTGGCTATCATGCACTGATCACGTGGCTGATCAGGCAATGATCATGTAACTATCATGTACTGGTAACGTGACTGATCATGCACTGATCACGTAATTGATCATGCACTGATCATGTGGCTGATCATGCACTGATCACGTGGCTGATCATACACTGATCACATAACTGATCATGCACTGATCACGTGGCTATCATGCACTGATCACTTGGCTGGACATACACTGATCACGTGCCTGGTCATGCACTGATCACGTGACTGATCATGCACTGATCTCGTGTCTGATCATGCACTGATCACGTGGCTATCATGCACTGCTCACCTGGCTGATCATGCGATGATCACGCAGCTACCATGTACTGGTCACATGACTGAACATGCACTGATCACGTGACTGATCATGCAGTGTTCACGTGGCTATCATGCACTACTCACGTGGCTGATCATGCAATGATCATGTAGCTACCATGTACAGGTCACGTGAATGATCATACACCCATCAGGTGACTGATCATGCACTGATCACGTGGCTATCATGCACTGATCACTTGGCTCGACATACACTGATCACGTGCCTGGTCATGCACTGATCACGTGACTGATCATGCACTGATCTCGTGTCTGATCATGCACTGATCACGTGGCTATCATGCACTGCTCACCTGGCTGATCATGCGATGATCACGCAGCTACCATGTACTGGTCACATGACTGAACATGCACTGATCACGTGACTGATCATGCAGTGTTCACGTGGCTATCATGCACTACTCACGTGGCTGATCATGCAATGATCATGTAGCTACCATGTACAGGTCACGTGAATGATCATACACCCATCAGGTGACTGAAAATGCACTGATCACGTGGCTATCATGCACTGATCACGAGACTGATCATGCACTGTTCACGTCTATATCATGCACTGATCACATGACTGCCCATGCACTGATCACGTGGATGATCATACACTAATCTTGTGACAGATCAAGCACTGATCACGTGGCTGATCATGCACTGATACCATGACTGAGCATGGACTGATCACATGACTATCATATAGTGATCACGTGACTTAATGGCGCTGATCATGTGACTGATCATGCGCTGATCATGTTTGCTATCATACACTGATCATGTGAGTCTGGAGGCAATAAACAAAGAGCTGAGTAGGCACGAATCAAACAGTCAGCAGGCAATAATCATGGAACTCAGATGTGAGGAATCATGCTGCTCAGCTGGCAATAATCAAGCAGCTGAGCAGGCAGGAATTAGGCAGCACAGCTGGCAATTGTCAAGCAGATGACAGGCAGGAATCGTGCAGCTCAGCTGGCAATTGTCAAGCTGATGAGCAGACAGTAATCACCCAGCTCAGCAGGCCCAGATCACGTGACTGAACATGTACTGTTCACGTGGCTGATCATACACTGATCACGTGATTGATCATGCACTGATCACTTGGATATCATGCACTGATCACGTGGCTGATCAAACACTGTTCACGTGTCTGAACATGCACTGCTCACGTGGCTGATCATACACTGCTCACGTAACTGATCATGCACTGATCACGTGGCTATCATGCACTGATCACGTGGCTGAACATGCACTGTTCACGTGGCTGATCACACACCTGTCACGTGACATATCATGCACTGATCACGTGACACTCATGCACTGATCACGTGGCTGATCATACTCTGCTCACGAAACTCATCATGCACACATCACGTTTCTATCATGCACTGCTCACGTGGCTCGTCATGGAATGATCACATAGCCACCCTATACTGGTCACGTGACTGATCATGCACAGATCACGTAAATGATCACGCACTGTTCACGTGACTGATCATGTACTGATCACGTGACTGATCATGAACTGATCACGGGGCTGATCATACACTGCTCACGTAACTGATCATGCACTGATCACGGGGCTGATCATGCACTGATCACGTAATTGACCATGCACTTATCATTTGGCTGATCATGCACTGATCACGTGGCTGATCATACACTGATCACGTGACTGATCATGCACTGATCACGTGACTGATCATGCACTGATCACGTCGCTATCATGCACTGATCACTTGACTGGTCATACACTGATCACATGACTGATCATGCACTGTTCACGTGACTGATCATGTACTGATCACGTGACTGATCATGAACTGATCACGTAATTGATCATGCACTCATCACGTGGCTGATCATGCAATGATCACGTGACTGACCATGCACTGATCACGTGATGGATCCTAAACTGATCAGTTGGCTATCATGCACTTATTACTTGGCTGATCATACACTGATCACGTGACTGATAATGCACTGATCATCTGGCTATTGTGCACTCATTACCTGGCTATCGTGCACTGATCACGTGGTTGATCATACACTGATCACGAGACTGATCATGCACTGATCACGTCTATATCATGCACTGATCACATGACTGCCCATGCACTGATCACCCGGATGATCATACACTGATCATGCGACAGATCATGCACTGATCACGTGGCTATCATGCACTGCTCACGCGGGTGTTCATGCAATGTTCACGTAGCTACCATGTACTGGTCACGTGAGTGATCATGCATGATCACGTGACTGATCATGCACTGATCACGTGGCTATCATGCACTGATCACTTGGCTGGACATACACTGATCACGTGCCTGGTCATGCACTGATCACGTGGCTGATCATGCACTGATCACGTGGCTGATCACACATGTATCACGTGACTGATCATGCACTGATCACGTGGCACTCATGCACTGATCACGTGGTTGATCATACTCTGCTCACGTAACTGATCATGCACTGATCACGTGGCTATCATGCACTGATCACGAGACTGATCATGCACTGTTCACGTCTATATCATGCACTGATCACATGACTGCCCGTGCACTGATCAGGTGGCTGATCATACACTGCTCACGTGACTGATCATGCACTGATCACGTGGCTATCATGCACTGATCACTTGGCTGGACATACACTGATCATGTGCCTGGTCATGCACTGATCACGTGGCTGATCATGCACTGATCACGTGACTGATCATGCACTGATCTCGTGTCTGATCATGCACTGATCACGTGTCTATCATGCACTGCTCACGTGGCTGATCATGCGATGATCACGCAGCTACCATGTACTGGTCACATGACTGATCATGCACTGATCACGTGGCTACCATGCACTGATCACTTGGCTGGTCATACACAGATCACGTGCCTGGTCATGCACATATTACATGACTGATCATGCACTGAACACCTGATTGATCATGCACTGATCACGTGGCTATCATGCACTACTCACGTGGCTGATCATGCAATGACCACGTAGCTACAATGTACCGGTCATGTGACTGATCATACACCCATTAGGTGACGGATCATGCACTGATCACGTCGCTGATCATACACTGACCACCTGCCTGGTCATGCACAGATCACGTGACAAATCATGAACTGATCACATAGCTATCATGAAATGATCACCTGGCTGATCATGCACTGATCACGTGGCTGATCATGCACTGATACCGTGACTGAGCATGGACTGATCACATGACTATCATGTAGTGATCACGTGACTTAATGGCTCTGATCATGTGACTGATCATGCGCTGATCATGTTTGCTATTATACACTGATCATTTGCCTTTGGAGGCAATAAACAAAGAGCTGAGTAGGCACGAATCAAACAGTCAGCAGGCAATAATCATGGAACTCAGGTGTGAGGAATCATGCTGCTCAGCTGACAATAATCAAGCAGCTGAGCAGGCAGGAATTACGCAGCACAGCTGCCAATTGTTAAGCAGATGACAGGCAGTAATCATGCAGCTCAGCTGGCAATTGTCAAGCAGATGAGCAGACAGTAATCACGCAGCTCAGCAGGCCTTTATCACGTGACTGAGCACGCACTATTCACGTGGCTGATCATACACTGATCACGTGATGATCATGCACTGATCACTTGGATATCATGCACTGATCACGTGGTTGATCATACACTGTTCACGTGTCTGACCATGCACTGATCACATGGCTGATCATACACTGCTCAAGTAACTGATCATGCACTGATCACGTGGCTGAACATGCACTGTTCACGTGGCTGATCACACACCTGTCACGTGACATATCATGCACTGTTCACGTGGCACTCATGCACTGAATACGTGGCTGATCATACTGTGCTCATGTTACTGATCATGCACACATCACGTGGCTATCATGCACTGCTCACGTGGCTCGTCATGGAATGATCACGTAGCAACCATGTACTGGTCACGTGACTGATCATGCACTGATCGCGTAATTGATCCTGCACTGATCACGTGGCTCATCATGCACTGATCACGTGGCTGATCATTCACTGATCACGTGCCTGGTCATGCACTGATCACGTGGCTGATCATGCAGTGGTCACGTGATTGATCATGCACTGATCTCGTGTCTGATCATGCACTGATCACGTGGCTATCATGCACTGCTCACGTGGATGATCATGCCATGATCACGCAGCTACCATGTACTGGTCACATGACTGATCATGCACTGATCTCGTGTCTGATCATGCAGTGATCACGTGGCTATCATGAACTACTCACGTGGCTGATCATGCAATGATCATGTAGCTACCATGTACAGGTCAAGTGAATGATCATACACCCATCAGGTGACTGATCATGCACTGATCACGTGGCTATCATGCACTGATCACGAGACTGATCATGCACTGTTCACGTCTATATCATGCACTGATCACATGACTGCCCTTGCACTGATCACTTGGATGATCATACACTAATCTTGTGACAGATCATGCACTGATCACGTGGCTATCATGCACTGATCACGTGGCTGAACATGCACTGTTCACGTGGCTGATCACACACCTGTCACGTGGCATATCATGCACTGATCACGTGGCACTCATGCACTGATCACGTGGCTGATCATACTCTTCTCACGTAACTCATGCACATATCACGTGGCTATCATGCACTGCTCACGTGGCTCGTCATGGAATGATCACGTAGCAACCGTATACTGGCAACGTGACTGGTCATGCAAAGATCACGTAAATGATCATGCACTGTTAACGTGACTGATCATGTACTGATCACGTGACTGATCATGCACTGACCACGTGGCTATCATGTTCTGCTCACGTGGCTGATCATGCAACGATCACGTACCAACCATGTACTGGTCACGTGACTGATCATGCACTGATCACGTAATTGATCCTGCACTGATCACGTGGCTCATCATGCACTGATCACGTGGCTGATCACACATGTATCACGTGACTGATCATGCACTGATCACGTGGCTCTCATGCACTGATCACGTGACTGATCATGCACTGATCACGTGGATATCATGCACTGATCACGTGGCTGACCACACACGTATCACATGACTGATCATGCACTGATCACGTGGCTATCATGCACTAATCACGTGGCTATCATGCACTGATCACGTGGCTGATCTGGCAATGATCACGTAGCTACCATGTACTGGTCACGTGACTGATCATGCACTGATCACGTAATTGATCATGCACTGATCATGTGGCTGATCATGCACTGATCACGTGGCTGATCATACACTGATCACATAACTGATCATGCACTGATCACGTGGCTATCATGCACTGATCACTTGGCTGGACATACACTGATCACGTGCCTGGTCATGCAGTGATCACGTGGCTGATCATGCACTGATCACGTGACTGATCATGCACTGATCTCGTGTCTGATCATCCACTGATCACGTGGCTATCATGCACTGCTCACGTGGCTCATCATGGAATGATCAGGTAGCAACCATATACTGGTAACGTGACTGATCATGGAAAGATCACGTAAATGATCATGCACTGTTCACGTGACTGATCATGTACTGGTCACGTGACTGATCATGCACTGATCACGTAATTGATCCTGCACTGATCACGTGGCTGATCATGCACTGATCACGTGGCTGATCACACATGTATCACGTGACTGATCATGCACTGAACACGTGGCTCTCATGCACTGATCACGTGGCTGTCATGCACTGATCACGTGGATATCATGCACTGATCACGTGGCTGATCACACACGTATCACATGACTGATCATGCACTGATCACGTGGCTATCATGCAGTGATCACGTGGCTATCATGCACTGATCACGTGGCTTATCAGGCAATGATCACGTAGCTACCATGTACTGGTCACGTGACTGATCATGCACTGATCACGTAATTGATCATTCACTGATCATGTGGCTGATCATGCACTGATCACGTGGCTTACCATACACTGATCACATAACTGATCATGCACTGATCACGTGACTGATCATGCACTGATCACGTGGCTATCATGCACTGATCACTTGGCTGGACACACACTGATCACGTGCCTGGTCATGCACTGATCACGTGGCTGATCATGCAGTGATCACGTGACTGATCATGCACTGATCTCGTGTCTGATCATGCACTGATCATGTGGCTATCATGCACTGCTCACGTGGCTGATCATGCCATGATCACGCAGCTACCATGTACTGGTCACATGACTGAGCATGCACTGATCACGTGACTGATCATGCAGTGATCACGTGGCTATCATGAACTACTCACGTGGCTGATCATGCAATGATCATGTAGCTACCATGTACAGGTCACGTGAATGATCATACACCCATCAGGTGACTGATCATGCACTGATCACGTGGCTATCATGCACTGATCACGAGACTGATCATGCACTGTTCACGTCTATATCATGCACTGATCACATGACTGCCCTTGCACTGATCACTTGGATGATCATACACTAATCTTGTGACAGATCATGCACTGATCACGTGGCTGATCATGCACTGATACCGTGACTGAGCATGGACTGATCACATGACTATCATGTAGTGATCACGTGACTTAATGGCGCTGATCATGTGACTGATCATGCGCTGATCATGTTTGCTATCATACACTGATCATGTGAGTCTGGAGGCAATAAACAAAGAGCTGAGTAGGCAGGAATCAAACAGTCAGCAGGCAATAATCATGGAACTCAGGTGTGAGGAATCATGCTGCTCAGCTGGCAATAATCAAGCAGCTGAGCAGGCAGGAATTAGGCAGCACAGCTGGCAATTGTCAAGCAGATGACAGGCAGGAATCGTGCAGCTCAGCTGGCAATTGTCAAGCAGATGAGAAGACAGTAATCACGCAGCTCAGCAGGCCCAGATCACGTGACTGAGCATGCACTGTTCACGTGGCTGATCATACACTGATCACGTGATGATCATGCACTGATCACTTGGATATCATGCACTGATCACGTGGCTGATCATACACTGCTCACGTAACTGATCATGCACTGATCACGTGGCTATCATGCACTGATCACGTGGCTGAACATGCACTGTTCACGTGGCTGATCACACACCTGTCACGTGGCATATCATGCACTGATCACGTGGCACTCATGCACTGATCACGTGGCTGATCATACTCTTCTCACGTAACTCATGCACACATCACGTGGCTATCATGCACTGCTCACGTGGCTCGTCATGGAATGATCACGTAGCAACCATGTACTGATCACGTGACTGATCATGCACTGATCGCGTAATTGATCCTGCAGTGATCACGTGGCTCATCATGCACTGATCACGTGGCTGATCATTCACTGATCACGTGCCTGGTCATGCACTGATCACGTGGCTGATCATGCAGTGGTCACGTGATTGATCATGCACTGATCTCGTGTCTGATCATGCACTGATCACGTGGCTATCATGCACTGCTCACGTGGATGATCATGCATGATCACGCAGCTACCATGTACTGGTCACATGACTGATCATGCACTGATCTCGTGTCTGATCATGCAGTGATCACGTGGCTATCATGAACTACTCACGTGGCTGATCATGCAATGATCATGTAGCTACCATGTACAGGTCACGTGAATGATCATACACCCATCAGGTGACTGATCATGCACTGATCACGTGGCTATCATGCACTGATCACGAGACTGATCATGCACTGTTCACGTCTATATCATGCACTGATCACATGACTGCCCTTGCACTGATCACTTGGATGATCATACACTAATCTTGTGATAGATCATGCACTGATCACGTGGCTATCATGCACTGATCACGTGGCTGAACATGCACTGTTCACGTGGCTGATCACACACCTGTCACGTGGCATATCATGCACTGATCACGTGGCACTCATGCACTGATCACGTGGCTGATCATACTCTTCTCACGTAACTCATGCACATATCACGTGGCTATCATGCACTGCTCACGTGGCACGTCATGGAATGATCAAGTAGCAACCATATACTGGCAACGTGACTGGTCATGCAAAGATCACGTGAATGATCATGCACTGTTCACGTGACTGATCATGTACTGATCACGTGACTGATCATGCACTGACCACGTGGCTATCATGTTCTGCTCACGTGGCTGATCATGCAACGATCACGTACCAACCATGTACTGGTCACGTGACTGATCATGCACTGATCACGTAATTGATCCTGCACTGATCACGTGGCTCATCATGCACTGATCACGTGGCTGATCACACATGATCACGTGACTGATCATGCACTGATCACGTGGCTCTCATGCACTGATCACGTGACTGTCATGCACTGATCACGTGGATATCATGCACTGATCACGTGGCTGATCACACACGTATCACATGACTGATCATGCACTGATCACGTGGCTATCATGCACTAATCACGTGGCTATCATGCACTGATCACGTGGCTGATCTGGCAATGATCACGTAGCTACCATGTACTGGTCACGTGACTGATCATGCACTGATCACGTAATTGATCATGCACTGATCATGTGGCTGATCATGCACTGATCACGTGGCTGATCATACACTGATCACATAACTGATCATGCACTGATCACGTGGCTATCATGCACTGATCACTTGGCTGGACATACACTGATCACGTGCTGGTCATGCACTGATCACGTGGCTGATCATGCACTGATCACGTGACTGATCATGCACTGATCTCGTGTCTGATCATCCACTGATAACGTGGCTATCATGCACTGCTCACGTGGCTCGTCATGGAATGATCACGTAGCAACCATATACTGGTAACGTGACTGATCATGGAAAGATCACGTAAATGATCATGCACTGTTCACGTGACTGATCATGTACTGGTCACGTGACTGATCATGCACTGATCACGTAATTGATCCTGCACTGATCACGTGGCTCATCATGCACTGATCACGTGGCTGATCACACATGTATCACGTGACTGATCATGCACTGAACACGTGGCTCTCATGCACTGATGACGTGGCTGTCATGCACTGATCACGTGGATATCATGCACTGATCACGTGGCTGATCACACACGTATCACATGACTGATCATGCACTGATCACGTGGCTATCATGCAGTGATCACGTGGCTATCATGCACTGATCACGTGGCTTATCAGGCAATGATCACGTAGCTACCATGTACTGGTCACGTGACTGATCATGCACTGATCACGTAATTGATCATTCACTGATCATGTGGTTGATCATGCACTGATCACGTGGCTTACCATACACTGATCACATAACTGATCATGCACTGATCACGTGACTGATCATGCACTGATCACGTGGCTATCATGCACTGATCACTTGGCTGGACACACACTGATCACGTGCCTGGTCATGCACTGATCACGTGGCTGATCATGCAGTGATCACGTGACTGATCATGCACTGATCTCGTGTCTGATCATGCACTGATCATGTGGCTATCATGCACTGCTCACGTGGCTGATCATGCCATGATCACGCAGCTACCATGTACTGGTCACATGACTGAGCATGCACTGATCACGTGACTGATCATGCAGTGATCACGTGGCTATCATGAACTACTCACGTGGCTGATCATGCAATGATCATGTAGCTACCATGTACAGGTCACGTGAATGATCATACACCCATCAGGTGACTGATCATGCACTGATCACGTGGCTATCATGCACTGATCACGAGACTGATCATGCACTGTTCACGTCTATATCATGCACTGATCACATGACTGCCCTTGCACTGATCACTTGGATGATCATACACTAATCTTGTGACAGATCATGCACTGATCACGTGGCTGATCATGCACTGATACCGTGACTGAGCATGGACTGATCACATGACTATCATGTAGTGATCACGTGACTTAATGGCGCTGATCATGTGACTGATCATGCGCTGATCATGTTTGCTATCATACACTGATCATGTGCCTCTGGAGGCAATAAACAAAGAGCTGAGTAGGCACGAATCAAACAGTCAGCAGGCAATAATCATGGAACTCAGGTGTGAGGAATCATGCTGCTCAGCTGGCAATAATCAAGCAGCTGAGCAGGCAGGAATTAGGCAGCACAGCTGGCAATTGTCAAGCAGATGACAGGCAGGAATCGTGCAGCTCAGCTGGCAATTGTCAAGCAGATGAGAAGACAGTAATCACGCAGCTCAGCAGGCCCAGATCACGTGACTGAGCATGCACTGTTCACGTGGCTGATCATACACTGATCACGTGATGATCATGCACTGATCACTTGGATATCATGCACTGATCACGTGGCTCATCATACACTGTTCACGTGTCTGACCATGCACTGATCACGTGGCTGATCATACACTGCTCACGTAACTGATCATGCACTGATCACGTGGCTATCATGCACTGATCACGTGGCTGAACATGCACTGTCCACGTGGCTGATCACACACCTGTCACGTGGCATATCATGCACTGATCACGTGGCACTCATGCACTGATCACGTGGCTGATCATACTCTGCTCACGTAACTCATGCACACATCACGTGGCTATCATGCACTGCTCATGTGGCTCGTCATGGAATGATCACGTAGCAACCATATACTGGCAACGTGACTGTTCATGCAAAGATCACGTAAATGATCATGCACTGTTCACGTGACTGATCATGTACTGATCACGTGACTGATCATGCACTGACCACGTGGCTATCATGTTCTGCTCACGTGGCTGATCATGCAACGATCACGAAGCAACCATGTACTGGTCACTTGACTGATCATGCACTGATCACGTAATTGATCCTGCACTAATCACGTGGCTCATCATGCACTGATCACGTGGCTGATCACACATGTATCACGTGACTGATCATGCACTGATCACGTGGCTACCGTGCACTGATCACGTGGCTGATCAGGCAATGATCACGTAGCTACCATGTACTGGTCACGTGACTGATCATGCACTGATCACGTAATTGATCATGCACTGATCATGTGGCTGATCATGCACTGATCACGTGGCTGATCACACACTGATCACATAACTGATCATGCACTGATCACGTGGCTATCATGCACTGATCACTTGGCTGGACATACACTGATCACGTGTCTGGTCATGCACTGATCACGTGGCTGATCATGCACTGATCACGTGACTGATCATGCACTGATCTCGTGTCTGATCATCCACTGATCACGTGGCTATCATGCACTGCTCACGTGGCTCGTCGTGGAATGATCACGTAGCAACCATATACTGGTAACGTGACTGATCATGGAAAGATCACGTAAATGATCATGCACTGTTCACGTGACTGACCATGTACTGGTCACGTGACTGATCATGCACTGATCACGTAATTGATCCTGCACTGATCACGTGGCTCATCATGCACTGATCACGTGGCTGATCACACATGTATCACGTGACTGATCATGCACTGAACACGTGGCTCTCATGCACTGATGACGTGGCTGTCATGCACTGATCACGTGGATATCATGCACTGATCACGTGGCTGATCACACACGTATCACATGACTGATCATGCACTGATCACGTGGCTATCATGCAGTGATCACGTGGCTATCATGCACTGATCACGTGGCTTATCAGGCAATGATCACGTAGCTACCATGTACTGGTCACGTGACTGATCATGCACTGATCACGTAATTGATCATTCACTGATCATGTGGCTGATCATGCACTGATCACGTGGCTTACCATACACTGATCACATAACTGATCATGCACTGATCACGTGACTGATCATGCACTGATCACGTGGCTATCATGCACTGATCACTTGGCTGGACACACACTGATCACGTGCCTGGTCATGCACTGATCACGTGGCTGATCATGCAGTGATCACGTGACTGATCATGCACTGATCTCGTGTCTGATCATGCACTGATCATGTGGCTATCATGCACTGCTCACGTGGCTGATCATGCCATGATCACGCAGCTACCATGTACTGGTCACATGACTGAGCATGCACTGATCACGTGACTGATCATGCAGTGATCACGTGGCTATCATGAACTACTCACGTGGCTGATCATGCAATGATCATGTAGCTACCATGTACAGGTCACGTGAATGATCATACACCCATTAGGTGACTGATCATGCACTGATCACGTGGCTATCATGCACTGATCACGAGACTGATCATGCACTGTTCACGTCTATATCATGCACTGATCACATGACTGCCCTTGCACTGATCACTTGGATGATCATACACTAATCTTGTGACAGATCATGCACTGATCACGTGGCTGATCATGCACTGATACCGTGACTGAGCATGGACTGATCACATGACTATCATGTAGTGATCACGTGACTTAATGGCGCTGATCATGTGACTGATCATGCGCTGATCATGTTTGCTATCATACACTGATCATGTGCCTCTGGAGGCAATAAACAAAGAGCTGAGTAGGCACGAATCAAACAGTCAGCAGGCAATAATCATGGAACTCAGGTGTGAGGAATCATGCTGCTCAGCTGGCAATAATCAAGCAGCTGAGCAGGCAGGAATTAGGCAGCACAGCTGGCAATTGTCAAGCAGATGACAGGCAGGAATCGTGCAGCTCAGCTGGCAATTGTCAAGCAGATGAGAAGACAGTAATCACGCAGCTCAGCAGGCCCAGATCACGTGACTGAGCATGCACTGTTCACGTGGCTGATCATACACTGATCACGTGATGATCATGCACTGATCACTTGGATATCATGCACTGATCACGTGGCTCATCATACACTGTTCACGTGTCTGACCATGCACTGATCACGTGGCTGATCATACACTGCTCACGTAACTGATCATGCACTGATCACGTGGCTATCATGCACTGATCACGTGGCTGAACATGCACTGTTCACGTGGCTGATCACACACCTGTCACGTGGCATATCATGCACTGATCACGTGGCACTCATGCACTGATCACGTGGCTGATCATACTCTTCTCACGTAACTCATGCACACATCACGTGGCTATCATGCACTGCTCATGTGGCTCGTCATGGAATGATCACGTAGCAACCATATACTGGCAACGTGACTGTTCATGCAAAGATCACGTAAATGATCATGCACTGTTCACGTGACTGATCATGTACTGATCACGTGACTGATCATGCACTGACCACGTGGCTATCATGTTCTGCTCACGTGGCTGATCATGCAACGATCACGAAGCAACCATGTACTGGTCACTTGACTGATCATGCACTGATCACGTAATTGATCCTGCACTAATCACGTGGCTCATCATGCACTGATCACGTGGCTGATCACCCATGTATCACGTGACTGATCATGCACTGATCACGTGGCTATCATGCACTGATCACGTGGCTTATCAGGCAATGATCACGTAGCTACCATGTACTGGTCACGTGACTGATCATGCACTGATCACGTAATTGATCATGCACTGATCATGTGGCTGATCATGCACTGATCACGTGGCTGATCATACACTGATCACATAACTGATCATGCACTGATCACGTGGCTATCATGCACTGATCACTTGGCTGGACATACACTGATCACGTGCCTGGTCATGCACTGATCACGTGGCTGATCATGCACTGATCACGTGACTGATCATGCACTGATCTCGTGTCTGATCATCCACTGATCACGTGGCTATCATGCACTGCTCACGTGGCTCGTCATGGAATGATCACGTAGCAACCATATACTGGTAACGTGACTGATCATGGAAAGATCACGTAAATGATCATGCACTGTTCACGTGACTGATCATGTACTGGTCACGTGACTGATCATGCACTGATCACGTAATTGATCCTGCACTGATCACGTGGCTCATCATGCACTGATCACGTGGCTGATCACACATGTATCACGTGACTGATCATGCACTGAACACGTGGCTCTCATGCACTGATGACGTGGCTGTCATGCACTGATCACGTGGATATCATGCACTGATCACGTGGCTGATCACACACGTATCACATGACTGATCATGCACTGATCACGTGGCTATCATGCAGTGATCACGTGGCTATCATGCACTGATCACGTGGCTTATCAGGCAATGATCACGTAGCTACCATGTACTGGTCACGTGACTGATCATGCACTGATCACGTAATTGATCATTCACTGATCATGTGGCTGATCATGCACTGATCACGTGGCTTACCATACACTGATCACATAACTGATCATGCACTGATCACGTGACTGATCATGCACTGATCACGTGGCTATCATGCACTGATCACTTGGCTGGACACACACTGATCACGTGCCTGGTCATGCACTGATCACGTGGCTGATCATGCAGTGATCACGTGACTGATCATGCACTGATCTCGTGTCTGATCATGCACTGATCATGTGGCTATCATGCACTGCTCACGTGGCTGATCATGCCATGATCACGCAGCTACCATGTACTGGTCACATGACTGAGCATGCACTGATCACGTGACTGATCATGCAGTGATCACGTGGCTATCATGAACTACTCACGTGGCTGATCATGCAATGATCATGTAGCTACCATGTACAGGTCACGTGAATGATCATACACCCATTAGGTGACTGATCATGCACTGATCACGTGGCTATCATGCACTGATCACGAGACTGATCATGCACTGTTCACGTCTATATCATGCACTGATCACATGACTGCCCTTGCACTGATCACTTGGATGATCATACACTAATCTTGTGACAGATCATGCACTGATCACGTGGCTGATCATGCACTGATACCGTGACTGAGCATGGACTGATCACATGACTATCATGTAGTGATCACGTGACTTAATGGCGCTGATCATGTGACTGATCATGCGCTGATCATGTTTGCTATCATACACTGATCATGTGCCTCTGGAGGCAATAAACAAAGAGCTGAGTAGGCACGAATCAAACAGTCAGCAGGCAATAATCATGGAACTCAGGTGTGAGGAATCATGCTGCTCAGCTGGCAATAATCAAGCAGCTGAGCAGGCAGGAATTAGGCAGCACAGCTGGCAATTGTCAAGCAGATGACAGGCAGGAATCGTGCAGCTCAGCTGGCAATTGTCAAGCAGATGAGAAGACAGTAATCACGCAGCTCAGCAGGCCCAGATCACGTGACTGAGCATGCACTGTTCACGTGGCTGATCATACACTGATCACGTGATGATCATGCACTGATCACTTGGATATCATGCACTGATCACGTGGCTCATCATACACTGTTCACGTGTCTGACCATGCACTGATCACGTGGCTGATCATACACTGCTCACGTAACTGATCATGCACTGATCACGTGGCTATCATGCACTGATCACGTGGCTGAACATGCACTGTTCACGTGGCTGATCACACACCTGTCACGTGGCATATCATGCACTGATCACGTGGCACTCATGCACTGATCACGTGGCTGATCATACTCTTCTCACGTAACTCATGCACACATCACGTGGCTATCATGCACTGCTCATGTGGCTCGTCATGGAATGATCACGTAGCAACCATATACTGGCAACGTGACTGTTCATGCAAAGATCACGTAAATGATCATGCACTGTTCACGTGACTGATCATGTACTGATCACGTGACTGATCATGCACTGACCACGTGGCTATCATGTTCTGCTCACGTGGCTGATCATGCAACGATCACGAAGCAACCATGTACTGGTCACTTGACTGATCATGCACTGATCACGTAATTGATCCTGCACTAATCACGTGGCTCATCATGCACTGATCACGTGGCTGATCACACATGTATCACGTGACTGATCATGCACTGATCACGTGGCTATCATGCACTGATCACGTGGCTGATCAGGCAATGATCACGTAGCTACCATGTACTGGTCACGTGACTGATCATGCACTGATCACGTAATTGATCATGCACTGATCATGTGGCTGATCATGCACTGATCACGTGGCTGATCATACACTGATCACATAACTGATCATGCACTGATCACGTGGCTATCATGCACTGATCACTTGGCTGGACATACACTGATCACGTGCCTGGTCATGCACTGATCACGTGGCTGATCATGCACTGATCACGTGACTGATCATGCACTGATCTCGTGTCTGATCATCCACTGATCACGTGGCTATCATGCACTGCTCACGTGGCTCGTCATGGAATGATCACGTAGCAACCATATACTGGTAACGTGACTGATCATGGAAAGATCACGTAAATGATCATGCACTGTTCACGTGACTGATCATGTACTGGTCACGTGACTGATCATGCACTGATCACGTAATTGATCCTGCACTGATCACGTGGCTCATCATGCACTGATCACGTGGCTGATCACACATGTATCACGTGACTGATCATGCACTGAACACGTGGCTCTCATGCACTGATGACGTGGCTGTCATGCACTGATCACGTGGATATCATGCACTGATCACGTGGCTGATCACACACGTATCACATGACTGATCATGCACTGATCACGTGGCTATCATGCAGTGATCACGTGGCTATCATGCACTGATCACGTGGCTTATCAGGCAATGATCACGTAGCTACCATGTACTGGTCACGTGACTGATCATGCACTGATCACGTAATTGATCATTCACTGATCATGTGGCTGATCATGCACTGATCACGTGGCTTACCATACACTGATCACATAACTGATCATGCACTGATCACGTGACTGATCATGCACTGATCACGTGGCTATCATGCACTGATCACTTGGCTGGACACACACTGATCACGTGCCTGGTCATGCACTGATCACGTGGCTGATCATGCAGTGATCACGTGACTGATCATGCACTGATCTCGTGTCTGATCATGCACTGATCATGTGGCTATCATGCACTGCTCACGTGGCTGATCATGCCATGATCACGCAGCTACCATGTACTGGTCACATGACTGAGCATGCACTGATCACGTGACTGATCATGCAGTGATCACGTGGCTATCATGAACTACTCACGTGGCTGATCATGCAATGATCATGTAGCTACCATGTACAGGTCACGTGAATGATCATACACCCATTAGGTGACTGATCATGCACTGATCACGTGGCTATCATGCACTGATCACGAGACTGATCATGCACTGTTCACGTCTATATCATGCACTGATCACATGACTGCCCTTGCACTGATCACTTGGATGATCATACACTAATCTTGTGACAGATCATGCACTGATCACGTGGCTGATCATGCACTGATACCGTGACTGAGCATGGACTGATCACATGACTATCATGTAGTGATCATGTGACTTAATGGCGCTGATCATGTGACTGATCATGCGCTGATCATGTTTGCTATCATACACTGATCATGTGCCTCTGGAGGCAATAAACAAAGAGCTGAGTAGGCACGAATCAAACAGTCAGCAGGCAATAATCATGGAACTCAGGTGTGAGGAATCATGCTGCTCAGCTGGCAATAATCAAGCAGCTGAGCAGGCAGGAATTAGGCAGCACAGCTGGCAATTGTCAAGCAGATGACAGGCAGGAATCGTGCAGCTCAGCTGGCAATTGTCAAGCAGATGAGAAGACAGTAATCACGCAGCTCAGCAGGCCCAGATCACGTGACTGAGCATGCACTGTTCACGTGGCTGATCATACACTGATCACGTGATGATCATGCACTGATCACTTGGATATCATGCACTGATCACGTGGCTCATCATACACTGTTCACGTGTCTGACCATGCACTGATCACGTGGCTGATCATACACTGCTCACGTAACTGATCATGCACTGATCACGTGGCTATCATGCACTGATCACGTGGCTGAACATGCACTGTTTACGTGGCTGATCACACACCTGTCACGTGGCATATCATGCACTGATCACGTGGCACTCATGCACTGATCACGTGGCTGATCATACTCTTCTCACGTAACTCATGCACACATCACGTGGCTATCATGCACTGCTCATGTGGCTCGTCATGGAATGATCACGTAGCAACCATATACTGGCAACGTGACTGTTCATGCAAAGATCACGTAAATGATCATGCACTGTTCACGTGACTGATCATGTACTGATCACGTGACTGATCATGCACTGACCACGTGGCTATCATGTTCTGCTCACGTGGCTGATCATGCAACGATCACGTAGCAACCATGTACTGGTCACGTGACTGATCATGCACTGATCACGTAATTGATCCTGCACTAATCACGTGGCTCATCATGCACTGATCACGTGGCTGATCACACATGTATCACGTGACTGATCATGCACTGATCACGTGGCTATCATGCACTGATCACGTGGCTGATCAGGCAATGATCACGTAGCTACCATGTACTGGTCACGTGACTGATCATGCACTGATCACGTAATTGATCATGCACTGATCATGTGGTTGATCATGCACTGATCACGTGGCTGAACATACACTGATCACATAACTGATCATGCACTGATCACGTGACTGATCATGCACTGTTCACGTGGCTATCATGCACTGATCACTTGGCTGGACATACACTGATCACGTGCCTGGTCATGCACTGATCACGTGACTGATCATGCACTGATCACGTAATTGATCCTGCACTGATCACATGGATCATCATGCACTGATCACGTGGCTGATCACACACGTATCACATGACTGATCATGCACTGATCACGTGGCTATCATGCACTGATCACGTGGCTATAATGCACTGATCACGTGGCTGATCAGGCAATGATCATGTAACTATCATGTACTGGTAACGTGACTGATCATGCACTGATCACGCAATTGATCATGCACTGATCATGTGGCTGATCATGCACTGATCACGTGGCTGATCATACACTGATCACATAACTGATCATGCACTGATCACATGGCTATCATGCACTGATCACTTGGCTGGACATACACTGATCACGTGCCTGGTCATGCACTGATCACGTGACTGATCATGCACTGATCTCGTGTCTGATCATGAACTGATCACGTGGCTATCATGCACTGCTCACCTGGCTGATCATGCATGATCACGCAGCTACCATGTACTGGTCACATGACTGAACATGCACTGATCACGTGACTGATCATGCAGTGTTCACGTGGCTATCATGCACTACTCACGTGGCTGATCATGCAATGATCATGTAGCTACCATGTACTGGTCACGTGAATGATCATACACCCATCAGGTGACTGATCATGCACTGATCACGTGGCTATCATGCACTGATCACTTGGTTGGACATACACTGATCACGTGCCTGGTCATGCACTGATCACGTGACTGATCATGCACTGATCTCGTGTCTGATCATGCACTGATCACGTGGCTATCATGCACTGCTCACCTGGCTGATCATGCGATGATCACGCAGCTACCATGTACTGGTCACATGACTGAACATGCACTGATCACGTGACTGATCATGCAGTGTTCACGTGGCTATCATGCACTACTCACGTGGCTGATCATGCAATGATCATGTAGCTACCATGTACAGGTCATGTGAATGATCATACACCCATCAGGTGACTGATCATGCACTGATCACGTGGCTATCATGCACTGATCACGAGACTGATCATGCACTGTTCACGTCTATATCATGCACTGATCACATGACTGCCCATGCACTGATCACGTGGATGATCATACACTAATCTTGTGACAGATCAAGCACTGATCACGTGGCTGATCATGCACTGATACCATGACTGAGCATGGACTGATCACATGACTATCATATAGTGATCACGTGACTTAATGGCGCTGATCATGTGACTGATCATGCGCTGATCATGTTTGCTATCATACACTGATCATGTGAGTCTGGAGGCAATAAACAAAGAGCTGAGTAGGCAGGAATCAAACAGTCAGCAGGCAATAATCATGGAACTCAGATGTGAGGAATCATGCTGCTCAGCTGGCAATAATCAAGCAGCTGAGCAGGCAGGAATTAGGCAGCACAGCTGGCAATTGTCAAGCAGATGACAGGCAGGAATCGTGCAGCTCAACTGGCAATTGTCAAGCTGATGAGCAGACAGTAATCACGCAGCTCAGCAGGCCCAGATCACGTGACTGAACATGTACTGTTCACGTGGCTGATCATACACTGATCACGTGATTGATCATGCACTGATCACTTGGATATCATGCACTGATCACGTGGCTGATCAAACACTGTTCACGTGTCTGAACATGCACTGCTCACGTGGCTGATCATACACTGCTCACGTAACTGATCATGCACTGATCACGTGGCTATCATGCACTGATCACGTGGCTGAACATGCACTGTTCACGTGGCTGATCACACACCTGTCACGTGACATATCATGCACTGATCACGTGGCTGATCATACTCTGCTCACGAAACTCATCATGCACACATCACGTTTCTATCATGCACTGCTCACGTGGCTCGTCATGGAATGATCACATAGCCACCCTATACTGGTCACGTGACTGATCATGCACAGATCACGTAAATGATCACGCACTGTTCACGTGACTGATCATGTACTGATCACGTGACTGATCATGCACTGATCACGTGGCTGATCATGCACTGCTCACGTGGCTGATCATGCACTGATCACGTGGCTGATCATGCACTGATCACGTAATTGATCATGCACTGATCACGTGGCTGATCATGCACTGATCACGTGGCTGATCATGCACTGATCACGTGACTGATCATGCACTGATCACGTGACTGATCATGCACTGATCACGTGGCTATCATGCACTGATCACGTGACTGATCATGCACTGATCACGTGACTGATCATGCACTGATCACGTGACTGATCATGCACTGATCACGTGACTGATCATGCACTGATCACGTGGCTGATCATGCACTGATCACGTGGCTGATCATGCACTGATCACGTGACTGATCATGCACTGATCACGTGATGATCATGCACTGATCAGTGGCTATCATGCACTGATCACGTGGCTGATCATGCACTGATCACGTGACTGATCATGCACTGATCACTGGCTATCATGCACTGATCACGTGGCTATCATGCACTGATCACGTGGCTGATCATGCACTGATCACGTGACTGATCATGCACTGATCACGTCTATATCATGCACTGATCACATGACTGATCATGCACTGATCACCCGGATGATCATGCACTGATCATGTGACTGATCATGCACTGATCACGTGGCTATCATGCACTGATCACGTGGCTGATCATGCACTGATCACGTAGCTACCATGCACTGATCACGTGACTGATCATGCACTGATCACGTGACTGATCATGCACTGATCACGTGGCTATCATGCACTGATCACGTGGCTGATCATGCACTGATCACGTGCCTGATCATGCACTGATCACGTGGCTGATCATGCACTGATCACGTGGCTGATCACACATGATCACGTGACTGATCATGCACTGATCACGTGGCATCATGCACTGATCACGTGGCTGATCATGCACTGATCACGTAACTGATCATGCACTGATCACGTGGCTATCATGCACTGATCACGTGACTGATCATGCACTGATCACGTCTATATCATGCACTGATCACGTGACTGATCATGCACTGATCACGTGGCTGATCATGCACTGATCACGTGACTGATCATGCACTGATCACGTGGCTATCATGCACTGATCACGTGGCTGATCATGCACTGATCACGTGGCTGATCATGCACTGATCACGTGGCTGATCATGCACTGATCACGTGACTGATCATGCACTGATCACGTGACTGATCATGCACTGATCACGTGGCTATCATGCACTGATCACGTGGCTGATCATGCACTGATCACGCAGCTATCATGCACTGATCACGTGACTGATCATGCACTGATCACGTGGCTATCATGCACTGATCACGTGGCTGATCATGCACTGATCACGTGCCTGATCATGCACTATCACATGACTGATCATGCACTGATCACGTGACTGATCATGCACTGATCACGTGGCTATCATGCACTACTCACGTGGCTGATCATGCAATGATCACGTAGCTACCATGTACTGGTCACGTGACTGATCATACACCCATCAGGTGACTGATCATGCACTGATCACGTGGCTGATCATGCACTGATCACGTGCCTGATCATGCACTGATCACGTGACTGATCATGCACTGATCACATGGCTATCATGCACTGATCACGTGGCTGATCATGCACTGATCACGTGGCTGATCATGCACTGATACCGTGACTGAGCATGGACTGATCACATGACTATCATGTAGTGATCACGTGACTTAATGGCGCTGATCATGTGACTGATCATGCGCTGATCATGTTTGCTATCATACACTGATCATGTGCCTCTGGAGGCAATAAACAAAGAGCTGAGTAGGCACGAATCAAACAGTCAGCAGGCAATAATCATGGAACTCAGGTGTGAGGAATCATGCTGCTCAGCTGGCAATAATCAAGCAGATGAGCAGGCAGGAATTACGCAGCACAGGTGGCAATTGTCAAGCAGATGACAGGCAGGAATCGTGCAGCTCAGCTGGCAATTGTCAAGCAGATGAGCAGACAGTAATCACGCAGCTCAGCAGGCCCTGATCACGTGACTGAGCATGCACTGTTCACGTGGCTGATCATACACTGATCACGTGACTGATCATGCACTGATCACGTGGCATCATGCACTGATCACGTGGCTGATCATACACTGCTCACGTGACTGATCATGCACTGATCACGTGGCTATCATGCACTGATCACGTGGCTGATCATGCACTGATCACGTGGCTATCATGCACTGATCACGTGACTGATCATGCACTGATCACGTAACTGATCATGCACTGATCACGTGGCTATCATGCACTGATCACGTGGCTGATCATGCACTGATCACGTGGCTGATCATGCACTGATCACGTGGCTGATCATGCACTGATCACGTGACTGATCATGCACTGATCACGTGTCTGATCATGCACTGATCACGTGGCTATCATGCACTGATCACGTGGCTGATCATGCCATGATCACGCAGCTACCATGTACTGGTCACGTGACTGATCATGCACTGATCACGTGACTGATCATGCACTGATCACGTGGCTATCATGCACTACTCACGTGGCTGATCATGCAATGATCATGTAGCTACCATGTACTGGTCACGTGAATGATCATACACTGATCAGGTGACTGATCATGCACTGATCACGTGGCTATCATGCACTGATCACGTGACTGATCATGCACTGATCACGTCTATATCATGCACTGATCACATGACTGATCATGCACTGATCACGTGGATGATCATACACTAATCACGTGACAGATCATGCACTGATCACGTGGCTATCATGCACTGATCACGTGGCTGATCATGCACTGATCACGTGGCTGATCACACACCTGTCACGTGGCTATCATGCACTGATCACGTGGCACTCATGCACTGATCACGTGGCTGATCATACACTGATCACGTGACTCATGCACTGATCACGTGGCTATCATGCACTGATCACGTGGCTGTCATGCAATGATCACGTAGCTGGCACGTGACTGATCATGCACTGATCACGTGATGATCATGCACTGATCACGTGACTGATCATGCACTGATCACGTGACTGATCATGCACTGATCACGTGGCTATCATGCACTGCTCACGTGGCTGATCATGCACGATCACGTAGCAACCATGTACTGGTCACGTGACTGATCATGCACTGATCACGTAATTGATCATGCACTGATCACGTGGCTGATCATGCACTGATCACGTGGCTGATCACACATGATCACGTGACTGATCATGCACTGATCACGTGGCTATCATGCACTGATCACGTGACTGATCATGCACTGATCACGTGGATATCATGCACTGATCACGTGGCTGATCACACACGTATCACATGACTGATCATGCACTGATCACGTGGCTATCATGCACTGATCACGTGGCTATCATGCACTGATCACGTGGCTGATCATGCAATGATCACGTAGCTACCATGCACTGATCACGTGACTGATCATGCACTGATCACGTAATTGATCATGCACTGATCACGTGGCTGATCATGCACTGATCACGTGGCTGATCATACACTGATCACGTAACTGATCATGCACTGATCACGTGGCTATCATGCACTGATCACTTGGCTGACATGCACTGATCACGTGCCTGATCATGCACTGATCACGTGGCTGATCATGCACTGATCACGTGACTGATCATGCACTGATCACGTGTCTGATCATGCACTGATCACGTGGCTATCATGCACTGCTCACGTGGCTGTCATGCAATGATCACGTAGCAACCATATACTGGTCACGTGACTGATCATGCACTGATCACGTGGCTGATCATGCACTGATCACGTGACTGATCATGCACTGATCACGTGACTGATCATGCACTGATCACGTAATTGATCATGCACTGATCACGTGGCTGATCATGCACTGATCACGTGGCTGATCACACATGTATCACGTGACTGATCATGCACTGATCACGTGGCTCTCATGCACTGATCACGTGGCTGTCATGCACTGATCACGTGGATATCATGCACTGATCACGTGGCTGATCACACACGTATCACATGACTGATCATGCACTGATCACGTGGCTATCATGCACTGATCACGTGGCTACCATGCACTGATCACGTGGCTGATCATGCAATGATCACGTAGCTACCATGTACTGGTCACGTGACTGATCATGCACTGATCACGTAATTGATCATGCACTGATCACGTGGCTGATCATGCACTGATCACGTGGCTGATCATACACTGATCACATAACTGATCATGCACTGATCACGTGACTGATCATGCACTGATCACGTGGCTATCATGCACTGATCACTTGGCTGACATACACTGATCACGTGCCTGGTCATGCACTGATCACGTGGCTGATCATGCACTGATCACGTGACTGATCATGCACTGATCACGTGTCTGATCATGCACTGATCACGTGGCTATCATGCACTGCTCACGTGGCTGATCATGCCATGATCACGCAGCTACCATGTACTGGTCACATGACTGATCATGCACTGATCACGTGACTGATCATGCAGTGATCACGTGGCTATCATGCACTACTCACGTGGCTGATCATGCAATGATCATGTAGCTACCATGTACAGGTCACGTGAATGATCATACACCCATCAGGTGACTGATCATGCACTGATCACGTGGCTATCATGCACTGATCACGAGACTGATCATGCACTGATCACGTCTATATCATGCACTGATCACATGACTGCCCATGCACTGATCACGTGGATGATCATACACTAATCTTGTGACAGATCATGCACTGATCACGTGGCTGATCATGCACTGATACCGTGACTGAGCATGGACTGATCACATGACTATCATGTAGTGATCACGTGACTTAATGGCGCTGATCATGTGACTGATCATGCGCTGATCATGTTTGCTATCATACACTGATCATGTGCCTCTGGAGGCAATAAACAAAGAGCTGAGTAGGCACGAATCAAACAGTCAGCAGGCAATAATCATGGAACTCAGGTGTGAGGAATCATGCTGCTCAGCTGGCAATAATCAAGCAGCTGAGCAGGCAGGAATTACGCAGCACAGCTGGCAATTGTCAAGCAGATGACAGGCAGGAATCGTGCAGCTCAGCTGGCAATTGTCAAGCAGATGAGCAGACAGTAATCACGCAGCTCAGCAGGCCCAGATCACGTGACTGAGCATGCACTGTTCACGTGGCTGATCATACACTGATCACGTGATGATCATGCACTGATCACTTGGATATCATGCACTGATCACGTGGCTGATCATACACTGTTCACGTGTCTGACCATGCACTGATCACGTGGCTGATCATACACTGCTCACGTAACTGATCATGCACTGATCACGTGGCTATCATGCACTGATCACGTGGCTGAACATGCACTGTTCACGTGGCTGATCACACACCTGTCACGTGACATATCATGCACTGATCACGTGGCACTCATGCACTGATCACGTGGCTGATCATACTCTGCTCACGTAACTCATGCACACATCACGTGGCTATCATGCACTGCTCACGTGGCTCGTCATGGAATGATCACGTAGCAACCATATACTGGCACGTGACTGATCATGCAAAGATCACGTAAATGATCATGCACTGTTCACGTGACTGATCATGTACTGATCACGTGACTGATCATGCACTGATCACGTGGCTATCATGTTCTGCTCACGTGGCTGATCATGCAACGATCACGTAGCAACCATGTACTGGTCACGTGACTGATCATGCACTGATCACGTAATTGATCCTGCACTGATCACGTGGCTCATCATGCACTGATCACGTGGCTGATCACACATGTATCACGTGACTGATCATGCACTGATCACGTGGCTATCATGCACTGATCACGTGGCTGATCATGCACTGATCACGTGGCTACCATGTACTGATCACGTGACTGATCATGCACTGATCACGTGACTGATCATGCACTGATCACGTGGCTGATCATGCACTGATCACGTGGCTGATCATGCACTGATCACGTGACTGATCATGCACTGATCACGTGACTGATCATGCACTGATCACGTGGCTATCATGCACTGATCACGTGGCTGATCATGCACTGATCACGTGGCTGATCATGCACTGATCACGTGACTGATCATGCACTGATCACGTAACTGATCATGCACTGATCACGTGGCTGATCATGCACTGATCACGTGGCTGATCATGCACGTATCACATGACTGATCATGCACTGATCACGTGGCTGATCATGCACTGATCACGTGGCTATCATGCACTGATCACGTGGCTGATCATGCACTGATCATGTGACTATCATGCACTGATCACGTGACTGATCATGCACTGATCACGTAACTGATCATGCACTGATCACGTGGCTGATCATGCACTGATCACGTGGCTGATCATGCACTGATCACGTAACTGATCATGCACTGATCACGTGACTGATCATGCACTGATCACGTGGCTATCATGCACTGATCAGTGGCTGATCATGCACTGATCACGTGCCTGATCATGCACTGATCACGTGACTGATCATGCACTGATCACGTAATTGATCATGCACTGATCACGTGGATGATCATGCACTGATCACGTGGCTGATCACACACTATCACATGACTGATCATGCACTGATCACGTGGCTATCATGCACTGATCACGTGGCTATCATGCACTGATCACGTGGCTGATCATGCACTGATCATGTAGCTATCATGCACTGGTCACGTGACTGATCATGCACTGATCACGTAATTGATCATGCACTGATCACGTGGCTGATCATGCACTGATCACGTGGCTGATCATGCACTGATCACGTGACTGATCATGCACTGATCACGTGGCTATCATGCACTGATCACGTGGCTGATCATGCACTGATCACGTGGCTGATCATGCACTGATCACGTGACTGATCATGCACTGATCACGTGGCTGATCATGCACTGATCACGTGGCTATCATGCACTGATCACGTGGCTGATCATGCATGATCACGTAGCTATCATGCACTGATCACGTGACTGATCATGCACTGATCACGTGACTGATCATGCACTGATCACGTGGCTATCATGCACTGATCACGTGGCTGATCATGCACTGATCACGTAGCTATCATGCACTGATCACGTGACTGATCATGCACTGATCACGTGACTGATCATGCACTGATCACGTGGCTATCATGCACTGATCACGTGGCTGGACATGCACTGATCACGTGGCTGATCATGCACTGATCACGTGACTGATCATGCACTGATCACGTGTCTGATCATGCACTGATCACGTGGCTATCATGCACTGCTCACGTGGCTGATCATGCATGATCACGCAGCTACCATGTACTGGTCACATGACTGATCATGCACTGATCACGTGACTGATCATGCAGTGATCACGTGGCTATCATGCACTACTCACGTGGCTGATCATGCAATGATCATGTAGCTACCATGTACAGGTCACGTGAATGATCATACACCCATCAGGTGACTGATCATGCACTGATCACGTGGCTATCATGCACTGATCACGAGACTGATCATGCACTGATCACGTCTATATCATGCACTGATCACATGACTGCCCATGCACTGATCACGTGGATGATCATACACTAATCATGTGACAGATCATGCACTGATCACGTGGCTGATCATGCACTGATACCGTGACTGAGCATGGACTGATCACATGACTATCATGTAGTGATCACGTGACTTAATGGCGCTGATCATGTGACTGATCATGCGCTGATCATGTTTGCTATCATACACTGATCATGTGCCTCTGGAGGCAATAAACAAAGAGCTGAGTAGGCACGAATCAAACAGTCAGCAGGCAATAATCATGGAACTCAGCTGTGAGGAATCATGCTGCTCAGCTGGCAATAATCAAGCAGCTGAGCAGGCAGGAATTACGCAGCACAGCTGGCAATTGTCAAGCAGATGACAGGCAGGAATCGTGCAGCTCAGCTGGCAATTGTCAAGCAGATGAGCAGACAGTAATCACGCAGCTCAGCAGGCCCAGATCACGTGACTGAGCATGTACTGTTCACGTGGCTGATCATACACTGATCACGTGATTGATCATGTACTGATCACTTGGATATCATACACTGATCACGTGGCTGATCATACACTGTTCACGTGTCTGAACATGCACTGATCACGTGGCTGATCATACACTGCTCACGTAACTGATCATGCACTGATCACGTGGCTATCATGCACTGATCACGTGGCTGAACATGCACTGTTCACGTGGCTGATCACACACCTGTCACGTGACATATCATGCACTGATCACGTGGCTGATCATACTCTGCTCACGTAACTCATCATGCACACATCACGTTTCTATCATGCACTGCTCACGTGGCTCGTCATGGAATGATCACGTAGCTACCATATACTGGTCACGTGACTGATCATGCACAGATCACGTAAATGATCACGCACTGTTCACGTGACTGATCATGTACTGATCACGTGACTGATCATGCACTGATCACGTGGCTGATCATGCACTGCTCACGTGGCTGATCATGCACTGATCACGTGGCTGATCATGCACTGATCACGTAATTGATCATGCACTGATCACGTGGCTGATCATGCACTGATCACGTGGCTGATCATGCACTGATCACGTGACTGATCATGCACTGATCACGTGACTGATCATGCACTGATCACGTGGCTATCATGCACTGATCACGTGACTGATCATGCACTGATCACGTGACTGATCATGCACTGATCACGTGACTGATCATGCACTGATCACGTGACTGATCATGCACTGATCACGTGGCTGATCATGCACTGATCACGTGGCTGATCATGCACTGATCACGTGACTGATCATGCACTGATCACGTGATGATCATGCACTGATCAGTGGCTATCATGCACTGATCACGTGGCTGATCATGCACTGATCACGTGACTGATCATGCACTGATCACTGGCTATCATGCACTGATCACGTGGCTATCATGCACTGATCACGTGGCTGATCATGCACTGATCACGTGACTGATCATGCACTGATCACGTCTATATCATGCACTGATCACATGACTGATCATGCACTGATCACGCGGATGATCATACACTGATCATGTGACTGATCATGCACTGATCACGTGGCTATCATGCACTGATCACGTGGCTGATCATGCAATGATCACGTAGCTACCATGTACTGATCACGTGACTGATCATGCACTGATCACGTGACTGATCATGCACTGATCACGTGGCTATCATGCACTGATCACGTGGCTGATCATGCACTGATCACGTGCCTGATCATGCACTGATCACGTGGCTGATCATGCACTGATCACGTGGCTGATCACACATGATCACGTGACTGATCATGCACTGATCACGTGGCACTCATGCACTGATCACGTGGCTGATCATACACTGATCACGTAACTGATCATGCACTGATCACGTGGCTATCATGCACTGATCACGTGACTGATCATGCACTGATCACGTCTATATCATGCACTGATCACGTGACTGATCATGCACTGATCACGTGGCTGATCATGCACTGATCACGTGACTGATCATGCACTGATCACGTGGCTATCATGCACTGATCACGTGGCTGATCATGCACTGATCACGTGGCTGATCATGCACTGATCACGTGGCTGATCATGCACTGATCACGTGACTGATCATGCACTGATCACGTGGCTGATCATGCACTGATCACGTGGCTATCATGCACTGATCACGTGGCTGATCATGCACTGATCACGCAGCTATCATGCACTGATCACGTGACTGATCATGCACTGATCACGTGGCTATCATGCACTGATCACGTGGCTGATCATGCACTGATCACGTGCCTGATCATGCACATATCACATGACTGATCATGCACTGATCACGTGACTGATCATGCACTGATCACGTGGCTATCATGCACTACTCACGTGGCTGATCATGCAATGATCACGTAGCTACCATGTACTGGTCACGTGACTGATCATACACCCATCAGGTGACTGATCATGCACTGATCACGTGGCTGATCATGCACTGATCACGTGACTGATCATGCACTGATCACGTGACTGATCATGCACTGATCACATGGCTATCATGCACTGATCACGTGGCTGATCATGCACTGATCACGTGGCTGATCATGCACTGATACCGTGACTGAGCATGGACTGATCACATGACTATCATGTAGTGATCACGTGACTTAATGGCGCTGATCATGTGACTGATCATGCGCTGATCATGTTTGCTATCATACACTGATCATGTGCCTCTGGAGGCAATAAACAAAGAGCTGAGTAGGCACGAATCAAACAGTCAGCAGGCAATAATCATGGAACTCAGGTGTGAGGAATCATGCTGCTCAGCTGGCAATAATCAAGCAGATGAGCAGGCAGGAATTACGCAGCACAGGTGGCAATTGTCAAGCAGATGACAGGCAGGAATCGTGCAGCTCAGCTGGCAATTGTCAAGCAGATGAGCAGACAGTAATCACGCAGCTCAGCAGGCCCTGATCACGTGACTGAGCATGCACTGTTCACGTGGCTGATCATACACTGATCACGTGACTGATCATGCACTGATCACGTGGCATCATGCACTGATCACGTGGCTGATCATACACTGCTCACGTGACTGATCATGCACTGATCACGTGGCTGATCATGCACTGATCACGTGGCTGATCATGCACTGATCACGTGGCTATCATGCACTGATCACGTGACTGATCATGCACTGATCACGTGGCTGATCATGCACTGATCACGTGGCTATCATGCACTGATCACGTGGCTGATCATGCACTGATCACGTGGCTGATCATGCACTGATCACGTGGCTGATCATGCACTGATCACGTGACTGATCATGCACTGATCACGTGTCTGATCATGCACTGATCACGTGGCTATCATGCACTGATCACGTGGCTGATCATGCATGATCACGCAGCTACCATGTACTGGTCACGTGACTGATCATGCACTGATCACGTGACTGATCATGCACTGATCACGTGGCTATCATGCACTACTCACGTGGCTGATCATGCAATGATCACGTAGCTACCATGTACTGGTCACGTGACTGATCATGCACTGATCACGTGACTGATCATGCACTGATCACGTGGCTATCATGCACTGATCACGTGACTGATCATGCACTGATCACGTCTATATCATGCACTGATCACGTGACTGATCATGCACTGATCACGTGGCTGATCATACACTGATCACGTGACTGATCATGCACTGATCACGTGGCTATCATGCACTGATCACGTGGCTGATCATGCACTGATCACGTGGCTGATCATGCACTGATCACGTGGCTATCATGCACTGATCACGTGGCACTCATGCACTGATCACGTGGCTGATCATACACTGATCACGTAACTCATGCACTGATCACGTGGCTATCATGCACTGATCACGTGGCTGTCATGCAATGATCACGTAGCTACCATATACTGGCACGTGACTGATCATGCACTGATCACGTAATGATCATGCACTGATCACGTGACTGATCATGCACTGATCACGTGACTGATCATGCACTGATCACGTGGCTATCATGCACTGCTCACGTGGCTGATCATGCACGATCACGTAGCAACCATGTACTGGTCACGTGACTGATCATGCACTGATCACGTAATTGATCATGCACTGATCACGTGGCTGATCATGCACTGATCACGTGGCTGATCACACATGATCACGTGACTGATCATGCACTGATCACGTGGCTATCATGCACTGATCACGTGACTGATCATGCACTGATCACGTGGATATCATGCACTGATCACGTGGCTGATCACACACTATCACATGACTGATCATGCACTGATCACGTGGCTATCATGCACTGATCACGTGGCTATCATGCACTGATCACGTGGCTGATCATGCAATGATCACGTAGCTACCATGCACTGGTCACGTGACTGATCATGCACTGATCACGTAATTGATCATGCACTGATCACGTGGCTGATCATGCACTGATCACGTGGCTGATCATACACTGATCACGTAACTGATCATGCACTGATCACGTGGCTATCATGCACTGATCACGTGGCTGGACATGCACTGATCACGTGACTGATCATGCACTGATCACGTGGCTGATCATGCACTGATCACGTGACTGATCATGCACTGATCACGTGTCTGATCATGCACTGATCACGTGGCTATCATGCACTGATCACGTGGCTGATCATGCAATGATCACGTAGCAACCATATACTGGTCACGTGACTGATCATGCACTGATCACGTGGCTGATCATGCACTGATCACGTGACTGATCATGCACTGATCACGTGACTGATCATGCACTGATCACGTAATTGATCATGCACTGATCACGTGGCTGATCATGCACTGATCACGTGGCTGATCACACATGATCACGTGACTGATCATGCACTGATCACGTGGCTCTCATGCACTGATCACGTGGCTGTCATGCACTGATCACGTGGATATCATGCACTGATCACGTGGCTGATCACACACGTATCACGTGACTGATCATGCACTGATCACGTGGCTATCATGCACTGATCACGTGGCTACCATGCACTGATCACGTGGCTGATCATGGAATGATCACGTAGCTACCATGTACTGGTCACGTGACTGATCATGCACTGATCACCTAATTG
Organism: Bos javanicus; assembly: GCF_032452875.1. Taxonomy (NCBI): domain Eukaryota; kingdom Metazoa; phylum Chordata; class Mammalia; order Artiodactyla; family Bovidae; genus Bos; species Bos javanicus. Next base: position 256,626 of record NW_026893772.1, read on the forward strand.
ATCATGCACTGATCACGTGGCTGATCATGCACTGATCACGTGGCTGATCATACACTGATCACGTAACTGATCATGCACTGATCACGTGACTGATCATGCACTGATCACGTGGCTATCATGCACTGATCACGTGGCTGACATACACTGATCACGTGCCTGATCATGCACTGATCACGTGGCTGATCATGCACTGATCACGTGACTGATCATGCACTGATCACGTGTCTGATCATGCACTGATCACGTGGCTATCATGCACTGCTCACGTGGCTGATCATGCCATGATCACGCAGCTACCATGTACTGGTCACATGACTGATCATGCACTGATCACGTGACTGATCATGCAGTGATCACGTGGCTATCATGCACTACTCACGTGGCTGATCATGCAATGATCATGTAGCTACCATGTACAGGTCACGTGAATGATCATACACCCCTCAGGTGACTGATCATGCACTGATCACGTGGCTATCATGCACTGATCACGTGACTGATCATGCACTGATCACGTCTATATCATGCACTGATCACATGACTGCCCTTGCACTGATCACGTGGATGATCATACACTAATCTTGTGACAGATCATGCACTGATCACGTGGCTGATCATGCACTGATACCGTGACTGAGCATGGACTGATCACATGACTATCATGTAGTGATCACGTGACTTAATGGCGCTGATCATGTGACTGATCATGCGCTGATCATGTTTGCTATCATACACTGATCATGTGCCTCTGGAGGCAATAAACAAAGAGCTGAGTAGGCACGAATCAAACAGTCAGCAGGCAATAATCATGGAACTCAGGTGTGAGGAATCATGCTGCTCAGCTGGCAATAATCAAGCAGCTGAGCAGGCAGGAATTACGCAGCACAGCTGGCAATTGTCAAGCAGATGACAGGCAGGAATCGTGCAGCTCAGCTGGCAATTGTCAAGCAGATGAGCAGACAGTAATCACGCAGCTCAGCAGGCCCAGATCACGTGACTGAGCATGCACTGTTCACGTGGCTGATCATACACTGATCACGTGATGATCATGCACTGATCACTTTGATATCATGCACTGATCACGTGGCTGATCATACACTGTTCACGTGTCTGACCATGCACTGATCACGTGGCTGATCATACACTGCTCACGTAACTGATCATGCACTGATCACGTGGCTATCATGCACTGATCACGTGGCTGAACATGCACTGTTCACGTGGCTGATCACACACCTGTCACGTGACATATCATGCACTGATCACGTGGCACTCATGCACTGATCACGTGGCTGATCATACTCTGCTCACGTAACTCATGCACACATCACGTGGCTATCATGCACTGCTCACGTGGCTCGTCATGGAATGATCACGTAGCAACCATATACTGGCAACGTGACTGTTCATGCAAAGATCACGTAAATGATCATGCACTGTTCACGTGACTGATCATGTACTGATCACGTGACTGATCATGCACTGATCACGTGGCTATCATGTTCTGCTCACGTGGCTGATCATGCAACGATCACGTAGCAACCATGTACTGGTCACGTGACTGATCATGCACTGATCACGTAATTGATCCTGCACTGATCACGTGGCTCATCATGCACTGATCACGTGGCTGATCACACATGTATCACGTGACTGATCATGCACTGATCACGTGGCTATCATGCACTGATCACGTGGCTGATCATGCACTGATCACGTGGCTACCATGTACTGATCACGTGACTGATCATGCACTGATCACGTAACTGATCATGCACTGATCACGTGGCTGATCATGCACTGATCACGTGGCTGATCATGCACTGATCACGTAACTGATCATGCACTGATCACGTGACTGATCATGCACTGATCACGTGGCTATCATGCACTGATCACGTGGCTGATCATGCACTGATCACGTGGCTGATCATGCACTGATCACGTGACTGATCATGCACTGATCACGTAACTGATCATGCACTGATCACGTGGCTGATCATGCACTGATCACGTGGCTGATCACACACTGATCACATGACTGATCATGCACTGATCACGTGGCTGATCATGCACTGATCACGTGGCTATCATGCACTGATCACGTGGCTGATCATGCACTGATCACGTGACTATCATGCACTGATCACGTGACTGATCATGCACTGATCACGTAACTGATCATGCACTGATCACGTGGCTGATCATGCACTGATCACGTGGCTGATCATGCACTGATCACGTAACTGATCATGCACTGATCACGTGACTGATCATGCACTGATCACGTGGCTATCATGCACTGATCAGTGGCTGATCATGCACTGATCACGTGCCTGATCATGCACTGATCACGTGACTGATCATGCACTGATCACGTGATTGATCATGCACTGATCACGTGGATGATCATGCACTGATCACGTGGCTGATCACACACTATCACATGACTGATCATGCACTGATCACGTGGCTATCATGCACTGATCACGTGGCTATCATGCACTGATCACGTGGCTGATCATGCACTGATCACGTGACTATCATGCACTGATCACGTGACTGATCATGCACTGATCACGTGGCTGATCATGCACTGATCACGTGGCTGATCATGCACTGATCACGTGGCTGATCATGCACTGATCACGTAACTGATCATGCACTGATCACGTGGCTATCATGCACTGATCACGTGGCTGATCATGCACTGATCACGTGGCTGATCATGCACTGATCACGTGACTGATCATGCACTGATCACGTGGCTGATCATGCACTGATCACGTGGCTATCATGCACTGATCACGTGGCTGATCATGCATGATCACGTAGCTATCATGCACTGATCACGTGACTGATCATGCACTGATCACGTGACTGATCATGCACTGATCACGTGGCTATCATGCACTGATCACGTGGCTGATCATGCACTGATCACGTAGCTATCATGCACTGATCACGTGACTGATCATGCACTGATCACGTGACTGATCATGCACTGATCACGTGGCTATCATGCACTGATCACGTGGCTGATCATGCACTGATCACGTGGCTGATCATGCACTGATCACGTGACTGATCATGCACTGATCACGTGTCTGATCATGCACTGATCACGTGGCTATCATGCACTGCTCACGTGGCTGATCATGCATGATCACGCAGCTACCATGTACTGGTCACATGACTGATCATGCACTGATCACGTGACTGATCATGCAGTGATCACGTGGCTATCATGCACTACTCACGTGGCTGATCATGCAATGATCATGTAGCTACCATGTACAGGTCACGTGAATGATCATACACCCATCAGGTGACTGATCATGCACTGATCACGTGGCTATCATGCACTGATCACGAGACTGATCATGCACTGATCACGTCTATATCATGCACTGATCACATGACTGCCCATGCACTGATCACGTGGATGATCATACACTAATCTTGTGACAGATCATGCACTGATCACGTGGCTGATCATGCACTGATACCGTGACTGAGCATGGACTGATCACATGACTATCATGTAGTGATCACGTGACTTAATGGCGCTGATCATGTGACTGATCATGCGCTGATCATGTTTGCTATCATACACTGATCATGTGCCTCTGGAGGCAATAAACAAAGAGCTGAGTAGGCACGAATCAAACAGTCAGCAGGCAATAATCATGGAACTCAGCTGTGAGGAATCATGCTGCTCAGCTGGCAATAATCAAGCAGCTGAGCAGGCAGGAATTACGCAGCACAGCTGGCAATTGTCAAGCAGATGACAGGCAGGAATCGTGCAGCTCAGCTGGCAATTGTCAAGCAGATGAGCAGACAGTAATCACGCAGCTCAGCAGGCCCAGATCACGTGACTGAGCATGCACTGTTCACGTGGCTGATCATACACTGATCACGTGATTGATCATGCACTGATCACTTGGATATCATGCACTGATCACGTGGCTGATCATACACTGTTCACGTGTCTGACCATGCACTGATCACGTGGCTGATCATACACTGCTCACGTAACTGATCATGCACTGATCACGTGGCTATCATGCACTGATCACGTGGCTGAACATGCACTGTTCACGTGGCTGATCACACACCTGTCACGTGACATATCATGCACTGATCACGTGGCTGATCATACACTGCTCACGTAACTCATCATGCACACATCACGTGGCTATCATGCACTGCTCACGTGGCTCGTCATGGAATGATCACGTAGCTACCATATACTGGTCACGTGACTGATCATGCACAGATCACGTAAATGATCATGCACTGTTCACGTGACTGATCATGTACTGATCACGTGACTGATCATGCACTGATCACGTGGCTGATCATGCACTGCTCACGTGGCTGATCATGCACTGATCACGTGGCTGATCATGCACTGATCACGTAATTGATCATGCACTGATCACGTGGCTGATCATGCACTGATCACGTGGCTGATCATGCACTGATCACGTGACTGATCATGCACTGATCACGTGACTGATCATGCACTGATCACGTGGCTATCATGCACTGATCACGTGACTGATCATGCACTGATCACGTGACTGATCATGCACTGATCACGTGACTGATCATGCACTGATCACGTGACTGATCATGCACTGATCACGTGGCTGATCATGCACTGATCACGTGGCTGATCATGCACTGATCACGTGACTGATCATGCACTGATCACGTGATGATCATGCACTGATCAGTGGCTATCATGCACTGATCACGTGGCTGATCATGCACTGATCACGTGACTGATCATGCACTGATCACTGGCTATCATGCACTGATCACGTGGCTATCATGCACTGATCACGTGGCTGATCATGCACTGATCACGTGACTGATCATGCACTGATCACGTCTATATCATGCACTGATCACATGACTGATCATGCACTGATCACGTGGATGATCATACACTGATCATGTGACTGATCATGCACTGATCACGTGGCTATCATGCACTGATCACGTGGCTGATCATGCAATGATCACGTAGCTACCATGTACTGATCACGTGACTGATCATGCACTGATCACGTGACTGATCATGCACTGATCACGTGGCTATCATGCACTGATCACGTGGCTGATCATGCACTGATCACGTGGCTGATCATGCACTGATCACGTGGCTGATCATGCACTGATCACGTGGCTGATCACACATGATCACGTGACTGATCATGCACTGATCACGTGGCACTCATGCACTGATCACGTGGCTGATCATACACTGATCACGTGACTGATCATGCACTGATCACGTGGCTATCATGCACTGATCACGTGACTGATCATGCACTGATCACGTCTATATCATGCACTGATCACGTGACTGATCATGCACTGATCACGTGGCTGATCATGCACTGATCACGTGACTGATCATGCACTGATCACGTGGCTATCATGCACTGATCACGTGGCTGATCATGCACTGATCACGTGACTGATCATGCACTGATCACGTGGCTGATCATGCACTGATCACGTGACTGATCATGCACTGATCACGTGGCTGATCATGCACTGATCACGTGGCTATCATGCACTGATCACGTGGCTGATCATGCATGATCACGCAGCTATCATGCACTGATCACGTGACTGATCATGCACTGATCACGTGGCTATCATGCACTGATCACGTGGCTGATCATGCACTGATCACGTGCCTGATCATGCACTATCACATGACTGATCATGCACTGATCACGTGACTGATCATGCACTGATCACGTGGCTATCATGCACTACTCACGTGGCTGATCATGCAATGATCACGTAGCTACCATGTACTGGTCACGTGACTGATCATACACCCATCAGGTGACTGATCATGCACTGATCACGTGGCTGATCATGCACTGATCACGTGCCTGATCATGCACTGATCACGTGACTGATCATGCACTGATCACATGGCTATCATGCACTGATCACGTGGCTGATCATGCACTGATCACGTGGCTGATCATGCACTGATACCGTGACTGAGCATGGACTGATCACATGACTATCATGTAGTGATCACGTGACTTAATGGCGCTGATCATGTGACTGATCATGCGCTGATCATGTTTGCTATCATACACTGATCATGTGCCTCTGGAGGCAATAAACAAAGAGCTGAGTAGGCACGAATCAAACAGTCAGCAGGCAATAATCATGGAACTCAGGTGTGAGGAATCATGCTGCTCAGCTGGCAATAATCAAGCAGCTGAGCAGGCAGGAATTACGCAGCACAGCTGGCAATTGTCAAGCAGATGACAGGCAGGAATCGTGCAGCTCAGCTGGCAATTGTCAAGCAGATGAGCAGACAGTAATCACGCAGCTCAGCAGGCCCTGATCACGTGACTGAGCATGCACTGTTCACGTGGCTGATCATACACTGATCACGTGACTGATCATGCACTGATCACGTGGCATCATGCACTGATCACGTGGCTGATCATACACTGCTCACGTGACTGATCATGCACTGATCACGTGGCTATCATGCACTGATCACGTGGCTGATCATGCACTGATCACGTGGCTATCATGCACTGATCACGTGACTGATCATGCACTGATCACGTGGCTGATCATGCACTGATCACGTGGCTATCATGCACTGATCACGTGGCTGATCATGCACTGATCACGTGGCTGATCATGCACTGATCACGTGGCTGATCATGCACTGATCACGTGACTGATCATGCACTGATCACGTGTCTGATCATGCACTGATCACGTGGCTATCATGCACTGATCACGTGGCTGATCATGCCATGATCACGCAGCTATCATGTACTGGTCACGTGACTGATCATGCACTGATCACGTGACTGATCATGCACTGATCACGTGGCTATCATGCACTACTCACGTGGCTGATCATGCAATGATCACGTAGCTACCATGTACTGGTCACGTGACTGATCATGCACTGATCACGTGACTGATCATGCACTGATCACGTGGCTATCATGCACTGATCACGTGACTGATCATGCACTGATCACGTCTATATCATGCACTGATCACATGACTGCCCATGCACTGATCACGTGGATGATCATACACTGATCACGTGACTGATCATGCACTGATCACGTGGCTATCATGCACTGATCACGTGGCTGATCATGCACTGATCACGTGGCTGATCATGCACTGATCACGTGGCTATCATGCACTGATCACGTGGCACTCATGCACTGATCACGTGGCTGATCATACACTGATCACGTGACTCATGCACTGATCACGTGGCTATCATGCACTGATCACGTGGCTGTCATGCAATGATCACGTAGCAACCATATACTGGCACGTGACTGATCATGCACTGATCACGTAAATGATCATGCACTGATCACGTGACTGATCATGCACTGATCACGTGACTGATCATGCACTGATCACGTGGCTATCATGCACTGCTCACGTGGCTGATCATGCACGATCACGTAGCAACCATGTACTGGTCACGTGACTGATCATGCACTGATCACGTAATTGATCATGCACTGATCACGTGGCTGATCATGCACTGATCACGTGGCTGATCACACATGATCACGTGACTGATCATGCACTGATCACGTGGCTATCATGCACTGATCACGTGACTGATCATGCACTGATCACGTGGATATCATGCACTGATCACGTGGCTGATCACACACGTATCACATGACTGATCATGCACTGATCACGTGGCTATCATGCACTGATCACGTGGCTATCATGCACTGATCACGTGGCTGATCATGCAATGATCACGTAGCTACCATGCACTGGTCACGTGACTGATCATGCACTGATCACGTAATTGATCATGCACTGATCACGTGGCTGATCATGCACTGATCACGTGGCTGATCATACACTGATCACGTGACTGATCATGCACTGATCACGTGGCTATCATGCACTGATCACGTGGCTGATCATGCACTGATCACGTGCCTGATCATGCACTGATCACGTGGCTGATCATGCACTGATCACGTGACTGATCATGCACTGATCACGTGTCTGATCATGCACTGATCACGTGGCTATCATGCACTGATCACGTGGCTGATCATGCAATGATCACGTAGCAACCATATACTGGTCACGTGACTGATCATGCACTGATCACGTGGCTGATCATGCACTGATCACGTGACTGATCATGCACTGATCACGTGACTGATCATGCACTGATCACGTAATTGATCATGCACTGATCACGTGGCTGATCATGCACTGATCACGTGGCTGATCACACATGATCACGTGACTGATCATGCACTGATCACGTGGCTCTCATGCACTGATCACGTGGCTGTCATGCACTGATCACGTGGATATCATGCACTGATCACGTGGCTGATCACACACGTATCACATGACTGATCATGCACTGATCACGTGGCTATCATGCACTGATCACGTGGCTATCATGCACTGATCACGTGGCTGATCATGCAATGATCACGTAGCTACCATGTACTGGTCACGTGACTGATCATGCACTGATCACGTAATTGATCATGCACTGATCATGTGGCTGATCATGCACTGATCACGTGGCTGATCATACACTGATCACATAACTGATCATGCACTGATCACGTGACTGATCATGCACTGATCACGTGGCTATCATGCACTGATCACTTGGCTGACATACACTGATCACGTGCCTGGTCATGCACTGATCACGTGGCTGATCATGCACTGATCACGTGACTGATCATGCACTGATCACGTGTCTGATCATGCACTGATCACGTGGCTATCATGCACTGCTCACGTGGCTGATCATGCCATGATCACGCAGCTACCATGTACTGGTCACATGACTGATCATGCACTGATCACGTGACTGATCATGCAGTGATCACGTGGCTATCATGCACTACTCACGTGGCTGATCATGCAATGATCATGTAGCTACCATGTACAGGTCACGTGAATGATCATACACCCATCAGGTGACTGATCATGCACTGATCACGTGGCTATCATGCACTGATCACGAGACTGATCATGCACTGATCACGTCTATATCATGCACTGATCACATGACTGCCCATGCACTGATCACGTGGATGATCATACACTAATCTTGTGACAGATCATGCACTGATCACGTGGCTGATCATGCACTGATACCGTGACTGAGCATGGACTGATCACATGACTATCATGTAGTGATCACGTGACTTAATGGCGCTGATCATGTGACTGATCATGCGCTGATCATGTTTGCTATCATACACTGATCATGTGCCTCTGGAGGCAATAAACAAAGAGCTGAGTAGGCACGAATCAAACAGTCAGCAGGCAATAATCATGGAACTCAGGTGTGAGGAATCATGCTGCTCAGCTGGCAATAATCAAGCAGCTGAGCAGGCAGGAATTACGCAGCACAGCTGGCAATTGTCAAGCAGATGACAGGCAGGAATCGTGCAGCTCAGCTGGCAATTGTCAAGCAGATGAGCAGACAGTAATCACGCAGCTCAGCAGGCCCAGATCACGTGACTGAGCATGCACTGTTCACGTGGCTGATCATACACTGATCACGTGATGATCATGCACTGATCACTTGGATATCATGCACTGATCACGTGGCTGATCATACACTGTTCACGTGTCTGACCATGCACTGATCACGTGGCTGATCATACACTGCTCACGTAACTGATCATGCACTGATCACGTGGCTATCATGCACTGATCACGTGGCTGAACATGCACTGTTCACGTGGCTGATCACACACCTGTCACGTGACATATCATGCACTGATCACGTGGCACTCATGCACTGATCACGTGGCTGATCATACTCTGCTCACGTAACTCATGCACACATCACGTGGCTATCATGCACTGCTCACGTGGCTCGTCATGGAATGATCACGTAGCAACCATATACTGGCACGTGACTGATCATGCACAGATCACGTAAATGATCATGCACTGTTCACGTGACTGATCATGTACTGATCACGTGACTGATCATGCACTGATCACGTGGCTATCATGCTCTGCTCACGTGGCTGATCATGCAACGATCACGTAGCAACCATGTACTGGTCACGTGACTGATCATGCACTGATCACGTAATTGATCCTGCACTGATCACGTGGCTCATCATGCACTGATCACGTGGCTGATCACACATGTATCACGTGACTGATCATGCACTGATCACGTGGCTATCATGCACTGATCACGTGGCTGATCATGCACTGATCACGTGGCTATCATGCACTGATCACGTGACTGATCATGCACTGATCACGTGACTGATCATGCACTGATCACGTGGCTGATCATGCACTGATCACGTGGCTGATCATGCACTGATCACGTGACTGATCATGCACTGATCACGTGACTGATCATGCACTGATCACGTGGCTATCATGCACTGATCACGTGGCTGATCATGCACTGATCACGTGGCTGATCATGCACTGATCACGTGACTGATCATGCACTGATCACGTAATTGATCATGCACTGATCACGTGGCTGATCATGCACTGATCACGTGGCTGATCACACACGATCACATGACTGATCATGCACTGATCACGTGGCTATCATGCACTGATCACGTGGCTATCATGCACTGATCACGTGGCTGATCATGCACTGATCACGTAACTATCATGCACTGGTCACGTGACTGATCATGCACTGATCACGTGACTGATCATGCACTGATCACGTGGCTGATCATGCACTGATCACGTGGCTGATCATGCACTGATCACGTGACTGATCATGCACTGATCACGTGACTGATCATGCACTGATCACGTGGCTATCATGCACTGATCAGTGGCTGACATGCACTGATCACGTGCCTGATCATGCACTGATCACGTGACTGATCATGCACTGATCACGTGTCTGATCATGCACTGATCACGTGGCTATCATGCACTGCTCACGTGGCTGATCATGCATGATCACGCAGCTACCATGTACTGGTCACATGACTGATCATGCACTGATCACGTGACTGATCATGCAGTGATCACGTGGCTATCATGCACTACTCACGTGGCTGATCATGCAATGATCATGTAGCTACCATGTACAGGTCACGTGAATGATCATACACCCATCAGGTGACTGATCATGCACTGATCACGTGGCTATCATGCACTGATCACGAGACTGATCATGCACTGATCACGTCTATATCATGCACTGATCACATGACTGCCCATGCACTGATCACGTGGATGATCATACACTAATCTTGTGACAGATCATGCACTGATCACGTGGCTGATCATGCACTGATACCGTGACTGAGCATGGACTGATCACATGACTATCATGTAGTGATCACGTGACTTAATGGCGCTGATCATGTGACTGATCATGCGCTGATCATGTTTGCTATCATACACTGATCATGTGCCTCTGGAGGCAATAAACAAAGAGCTGAGTAGGCACGAATCAAACAGTCAGCAGGCAATAATCATGGAACTCAGGTGTGAGGAATCATGCTGCTCAGCTGGCAATAATCAAGCAGCTGAGCAGGCAGGAATTACGCAGCACAGCTGGCAATTGTCAAGCAGATGACAGGCAGGAATCGTGCAGCTCAGCTGGCAATTGTCAAGCAGATGAGCAGACAGTAATCACGCAGCTCAGCAGGCCCAGATCACGTGACTGAGCATGCACTGTTCACGTGGCTGATCATACACTGATCACGTGATTGATCATGCACTGATCACTTGGATATCATGCACTGATCACGTGGCTGATCATACACTGTTCACGTGTCTGACCATGCACTGATCACGTGGCTGATCATACACTGCTCACGTAACTGATCATGCACTGATCACGTGGCTATCATGCACTGATCACGTGGCTGAACATGCACTGTTCACGTGGCTGATCACACACCTGTCACGTGACATATCATGCACTGATCACGTGGCACTCATGCACTGATCACGTGGCTGATCATACTCTGCTCACGTAACTGATCATGCACACATCACGTGGCTATCATGCACTGCTCACGTGGCTCGTCATGGAATGATCACGTAGCTACCATATACTGGTCACGTGACTGATCATGCACAGATCACGTAAATGATCATGCACTGTTCACGTGACTGATCATGTACTGATCACGTGACTGATCATGCACTGATCACGTGGCTGATCATGCACTGATCACGTGGCTGATCATGCACTGATCACGTGGCTGATCATGCACTGATCACGTGATTGATCATGCACTGATCACGTGGCTGATCATGCACTGATCACGTGGCTGATCATGCACTGATCACGTGACTGATCATGCACTGATCACGTGACTGATCATGCACTGATCACGTGGCTATCATGCACTGATCACGTGACTGATCATGCACTGATCACGTGACTGATCATGCACTGATCACGTGACTGATCATGCACTGATCACGTGACTGATCATGCACTGATCACGTGGCTGATCATGCACTGATCACGTGGCTGATCATGCACTGATCACGTGACTGATCATGCACTGATCACGTGATGATCATGCACTGATCAGTGGCTATCATGCACTGATCACGTGGCTGATCATGCACTGATCACGTGACTGATCATGCACTGATCACTGGCTATCATGCACTGATCACGTGGCTATCATGCACTGATCACGTGGCTGATCATGCACTGATCACGTGACTGATCATGCACTGATCACGTCTATATCATGCACTGATCACGTGACTGATCATGCACTGATCACGTGGATGATCATGCACTGATCATGTGACTGATCATGCACTGATCACGTGGCTATCATGCACTGATCACGTGGCTGATCATGCACTGATCACGTAGCTACCATGCACTGATCACGTGACTGATCATGCACTGATCACGTGACTGATCATGCACTGATCACGTGGCTATCATGCACTGATCACGTGGCTGATCATGCACTGATCACGTGACTGATCATGCACTGATCACGTGGCTGATCATGCACTGATCACGTGGCTGATCACACATGATCACGTGACTGATCATGCACTGATCACGTGGCATCATGCACTGATCACGTGGCTGATCATACACTGATCACGTGACTGATCATGCACTGATCACGTGGCTATCATGCACTGATCACGTGACTGATCATGCACTGATCACGTCTATATCATGCACTGATCACGTGACTGATCATGCACTGATCACGTGGCTGATCATGCACTGATCACGTGACTGATCATGCACTGATCACGTGGCTATCATGCACTGATCACGTGGCTGATCATGCACTGATCACGTGGCTGATCATGCACTGATCACGTGGCTGATCATGCACTGATCACGTGACTGATCATGCACTGATCACGTGACTGATCATGCACTGATCACGTGGCTATCATGCACTGATCACGTGGCTGATCATGCACTGATCACGCAGCTATCATGCACTGATCACGTGACTGATCATGCACTGATCACGTGGCTATCATGCACTGATCACGTGGCTGATCATGCACTGATCACGTGCCTGATCATGCACTATCACATGACTGATCATGCACTGATCACGTGACTGATCATGCACTGATCACGTGGCTATCATGCACTACTCACGTGGCTGATCATGCAATGATCACGTAGCTACCATGTACTGGTCACGTGACTGATCATACACCCATCAGGTGACTGATCATGCACTGATCACGTGGCTGATCATGCACTGATCACCTGCCTGATCATGCACTGATCACGTGACAAATCATGCACTGATCACATAGCTATCATGAACTGATCACGTGGCTGATCATGCACTGATCACGTGGCTGATCATGCACTGATACCGTGACTGAGCATGGACTGATCACATGACTATCATGTAGTGATCACGTGACTTAATGGCGCTGATCATGTGACTGATCATGCGCTGATCATGTTTGCTATCATACACTGATCATGTGCCTCTGGAGGCAATAAACAAAGAGCTGAGTAGGCACGAATCAAACAGTCAGCAGGCAATAATCATGGAACTCAGGTGTGAGGAATCATGCTGCTCAGCTGGCAATAATCAAGCAGCTGAGCAGGCAGGAATTACGCAGCACAGCTGCAATTGTCAAGCAGATGACAGGCAGGAATCGTGCAGCTCAGCTGGCAATTGTCAAGCAGATGAGCAGACAGTAATCACGCAGCTCAGCAGGCCCAGATCACGTGACTGAGCATGCACTGTTCACGTGGCTGATCATACACTGATCACGTGATGATCATGCACTGATCACTTGGATATCTTGCACTGATCACGTGGCTGATCATACACTGTTCACGTGTCTGACCATGCACTGATCACGTGGCTGATCATACACTGCTCACGTAACTGATCATGCACTGATCACGTGGCTGATCATGCACTGTTCACGTGGCTGATCACACACCTGTCACATGACATATCATGCACTGATCACGTGGCACTCATGCACTGATCACGTGGCTGATCATACTCTGCTCACGTAACTGATCATGCACACATCACGTGGCTATCATGCACTGCTTACGTGGCTCGTCATGGAATGATCACGTAGCTACCATGTACTGGTCACGTGACTGATCATGCACTGATCACGTAATTGATCATGCACTGATCACGTGGCTGATCATGCACTGATCACGTGGCTGATCATGCACTGATCACGTGGCTGATCATGCACTGATCACGTGGCTGATCATGCACTGATCACGTGACTGATCATGCACTGATCACGTGACTGATCATGCACTGATCACGTGGCTATCATGCACTGATCACGTGGCTGATCATGCATGATCACGCAGCTACCATGTACTGGTCACATGACTGATCATGCACTGATCACGTGACTGATCATGCACTGATCACGTGGCTATCATGCACTATCACGTGGCTGATCATGCAATGATCACGTAGCTACCATGTACAGGTCACGTGACTGATCATGCACTGATCACGTGACTGATCATGCACTGATCACGTGGCTATCATGCACTGATCACGTGACTGATCATGCACTGATCACGTCTATATCATGCACTGATCACATGACTGATCATGCACTGATCACGTGGCTGATCATACACTGATCACGTGACTGATCATGCACTGATCACGTGGCTATCATGCACTGATCACGTGGCTGATCATGCACTGATCACGTGGCTGATCACACACTGATCACGTGGCTATCATGCACTGATCACGTGGCACTCATGCACTGATCACGTGGCTGATCATACACTGATCACGTAACTCATGCACTGATCACGTGGCTATCATGCACTGCTCACGTGGCTGTCATGCAATGATCACGTAGCAACCATATACTGGCACGTGACTGATCATGCACTGATCACGTAAATGATCATGCACTGATCACGTGACTGATCATGCACTGATCACGTGACTGATCATGCACTGATCACGTGGCTATCATGCACTGCTCACGTGGCTGATCATGCAACGATCACGTAGCAACCATGTACTGGTCACGTGACTGATCATGCACTGATCACGTAATTGATCATGCACTGATCACGTGGCTCATCATGCACTGATCACGTGGCTGATCACACATGATCACGTGACTGATCATGCACTGATCACGTGGCTCTCATGCACTGATCACGTGACTGTCATGCACTGATCACGTGGATATCATGCACTGATCACGTGGCTGATCACACACGTATCACATGACTGATCATGCACTGATCACGTGGCTATCATGCACTGATCACGTGGCTATCATGCACTGATCACGTGGCTGATCATGCAATGATCACGTAGCTACCATGCACTGATCACGTGACTGATCATGCACTGATCACGTAATTGATCATGCACTGATCACGTGGCTGATCATGCACTGATCACGTGGCTGATCATGCACTGATCACGTGACTGATCATGCACTGATCACGTGGCTATCATGCACTGATCACGTGGCTGATCATGCACTGATCACGTGCCTGATCATGCACTGATCACGTGGCTGATCATGCACTGATCACGTGACTGATCATGCACTGATCACGTGACTGATCATGCACTGATCACGTGGCTATCATGCACTGCTCACGTGGCTGTCATGCAATGATCACGTAGCTACCATATACTGGTCACGTGACTGATCATGCACTGATCACGTAAATGATCATGCACTGATCACGTGACTGATCATGCACTGATCACGTGACTGATCATGCACTGATCACGTGGCTATCATGCACTGCTCACGTGGCTGATCATGCAACGATCACGTAGCAACCATGTACTGGTCACGTGACTGATCATGCACTGATCACGTAATTGATCATGCACTGATCACGTGGCTCATCATGCACTGATCACGTGGCTGATCACACATGATCACGTGACTGATCATGCACTGATCACGTGGCTATCATGCACTGATCACGTGGCTGTCATGCACTGATCACGTGGATATCATGCACTGATCACGTGGCTGATCACACACGTATCACATGACTGATCATGCACTGATCACGTGGCTATCATGCACTGATCACGTGGCTATCATGCACTGATCACGTGGCTGATCATGCAATGATCACGTAGCTACCATGCACTGGTCACGTGACTGATCATGCACTGATCACGTAATTGATCATGCACTGATCACGTGGCTGATCATGCACTGATCACGTGGCTGATCATGCACTGATCACGTGACTGATCATGCACTGATCACGTGACTGATCATGCACTGATCACGTGGCTATCATGCACTGATCACGTGGCTGATCATGCACTGATCACGTGCCTGATCATGCACTGATCACGTGGCTGATCATGCACTGATCACGTGACTGATCATGCACTGATCACGTGTCTGATCATGCACTGATCACGTGGCTATCATGCACTGATCACGTGGCTGATCATGCATGATCACGCAGCTACCATGTACTGGTCACATGACTGATCATGCACTGATCACGTGACTGATCATGCACTGATCACGTGGCTATCATGCACTACTCACGTGGCTGATCATGCAATGATCATGTAGCTACCATGTACAGGTCACGTGAATGATCATGCACTGATCACGTGACTGATCATGCACTGATCACGTGGCTATCATGCACTGATCACGTGACTGATCATGCACTGATCACGTCTATATCATGCACTGATCACGTGACTGCCCATGCACTGATCACGTGGCTGATCATACACTGATCACGTAACTGATCATGCACTGATCACGTGGCTATCATGCACTGATCACGTGGCTGAACATGCACTGATCACGTGGCTGATCACACACTGTCACGTGACTATCATGCACTGATCACGTGGCACTCATGCACTGATCACGTGGCTGATCATACTCTGCTCACGTAACTCATGCACACATCACGTGGCTATCATGCACTGCTCACGTGGCTGTCATGGAATGATCACGTAGCAACCATATACTGGTCACGTGACTGATCATGCACTGATCACGTAAATGATCATGCACTGATCACGTGACTGATCATGCACTGATCACGTGACTGATCATGCACTGATCACGTGGCTGATCACACATGATCACGTGACTGATCATGCACTGATCACGTGGCTGATCATGCACTGATCACGTGGCTGATCATGCACTGATCACGTGGCTATCATGCACTGATCACGTGGCTGATCACACACTATCACGTGACTGATCATGCACTGATCACGTGGCTATCATGCACTGATCACGTGGCTATCATGCACTGATCACGTGGCTGATCATGCACTGATCACGTGGCTATCATGCACTGATCACGTGACTGATCATGCACTGATCACGTGGCTGATCATGCACTGATCACGTGGCTGATCATGCACTGATCACGTGGCTGATCATGCACTGATCACATGACTGATCATGCACTGATCACGTGACTGATCATGCACTGATCACGTGGCTATCATGCACTGATCACGTGGCTGATCATGCACTGATCACGTGACTGATCATGCACTGATCACGTGGCTGATCATGCACTGATCACGTGACTGATCATGCACTGATCACGTGACTGATCATGCACTGATCACGTGGCTATCATGCACTGATCACGTGACTGATCATGCACTGATCACGTGGCTATCATGCACTGATCACGTGACTGATCATGCACTGATCACGTGGCTGATCATGCACTGATACCGTGACTGAGCATGGACTGATCACATGACTATCATGTAGTGATCACGTGACTTAATGGCGCTGATCATGTGACTGATCATGCGCTGATCATGTTTGCTATCATACACTGATCATGTGCCTCTGGAGGCAATAAACAAAGAGCTGAGTAGGCACGAATCAAACAGTCAGCAGGCAATAATCATGGAACTCAGGTGTGAGGAATCATGCTGCTCAGCTGGCAATAATCAAGCAGCTGAGCAGGCAGGAATTACGCAGCACAGCTGGCAATTGTCAAGCAGATGACAGGCAGGAATCGTGCAGCTCAGCTGGCAATTGTCAAGCAGATGAGCAGACAGTAATCACGCAGCTCAGCAGGCCCAGATCACGTGACTGAGCATGCACTGTTCACGTGGCTGATCATACACTGATCACGTGATGATCATGCACTGATCACTTGGATATCATGCACTGATCACGTGGCTGATCATACACTGTTCACGTGTCTGACCATGCACTGATCACGTGGCTGATCATACACTGCTCACGTAACTGATCATGCACTGATCACGTGGCTGAACATGCACTGTTCACGTGGCTGATCACACACCTGTCACGTGACATATCATGCACTGATCACGTGGCACTCATGCACTGATCACGTGGCTGATCATACTCTGCTCACGTAACTGATCATGCACACATCACGTGGCTATCATGCACTGCTCACGTGGCTCGTCATGGAATGATCACGTAGCTACCATGTACTGGTCACGTGACTGATCATGCACTGATCACGTAATTGATCATGCACTGATCACGTGCTGATCATGCACTGATCACGTGGCTGATCACACATGATCACGTGACTGATCATGCACTGATCACGTGGCTGATCATGCACTGATCACGTGGCTGATCATGCACTGATCACGTGGCTATCATGCACTGATCACGTGGCTGATCATGCACTGATCACGTAGCTATCATGTACTGATCACGTGACTGATCATGCACTGATCACGTGATTGATCATGCACTGATCACGTGGCTCATCATGCACTGATCACGTGGCTGATCACACACGATCACGTGACTGATCATGCACTGATCACGTGACTGATCATGCACTGATCACGTGGCTATCATGCACTGATCACGTGGATATCATGCACTGATCACGTGGCTGATCACACACTATCACGTGACTGATCATGCACTGATCACGTGGCTATCATGCACTGATCACGTGGCTATCATGCACTGATCACGTGGCTGATCATGCAATGATCACGTAGCTACCATGCACTGGTCACGTGACTGATCATGCACTGATCACGTGACTGATCATGCACTGATCACGTGACTGATCATGCACTGATCACGTGACTGATCATGCACTGATCACGTGACTGATCATGCACTGATCACGTGGCTATCATGCACTGATCACGTGGCTGATCATGCATGATCACGCAGCTATCATGCACTGATCACATGACTGATCATGCACTGATCACATGACTGATCATGCACTGATCACGTGGCTTATCATGCACTGATCATGTGACTGATCATGTGCTGATCATGTTTGCTGTCATACACTGATCATGTGCCTCTGGAGGCAATGAACAAAGAGCTGAGTAGGCACGAATCAGTCAGCAGGCAATAATCATGGAACTCAGCTGTGAGAAATCATGCTGCTCAGCTGGCAATAATCAAGCAGCTGAGCAGGCAGGAATTACGCAGCACAGCTGGCAATTGTCAAGCAGATGACAGGCAGGAATCGTGCAGCTCAGCTGGCAATTGTCAAGCAGATGAGCAGACAGTAATCACGCAGCTCAGCAGGCCCTGATCACGTGACTGAGCATGCACTGTTCACGTGGCTGATCATACACTGATCACGTGACTGATCATGCACTGATCACGTGACTGATCATGCACTGATCACGTGGCTATCATGCACTGATCACGTGGCTGACATGCACTGATCACGTGGCTGATCATGCACTGATCACGTGGCTGATCATGCACTGATCACGTGACTGATCATGCACTGATCACGTGGCTGATCATGCACTGATCACGTGGCTATCATGCACTGATCACGTGGCTGATCATGCACTGATCACGCAGCTACCATGCACTGGTCACGTGACTGATCATGCACTGATCACGTGACTGATCATGCACTGATCACGTGGCTATCATGCACTGATCACGTGGCTGATCATGCACTGATCACGTAGCTACCATGTACTGGTCACGTGACTGATCATGCACTGATCACGTGACTGATCATGCACTGATCACGTGATTGATCATGCACTGATCACGTGGCTGATCATGCACTGATCACGTGGCTGATCATGCACTGATCACGTGACTGATCATGCACTGATCACGTGACTGATCATGCACTGATCACGTGGCTATCATGCACTGATCACGTGGCTGATCATGCACTGATCACGTGACTGATCATGCACTGATCACATGACTGATCATGCACTGATCACGTGACTGATCATGCACTGATCACGTGGCTATCATGCACTACTCACGTGGCTGATCATGCAATGATCATGTAGCTACCATGTACTGGTCACGTGACTGATCATACACCCATCAGGTGACTGATCATGCACTGATCACGTGGCTGATCATGCACTGATCACCTGCCTGATCATGCACTGATCACGTGACTGATCATGCACTGATCACATGGCTATCATGAACTGATCACGTGGCTGATCATGCACTGATCACGTGGCTGATCATGCACTGATACCGTGACTGAGCATGGACTGATCACATGACTATCATGTAGTGATCACGTGACTTAATGGCGCTGATCATGTGACTGATCATGCGCTGATCATGTTTGCTATCATACACTGATCATGTGCCTCTGGAGGCAATAAACAAAGAGCTGAGTAGGCACGAATCAAACAGTCAGCAGGCAATAATCATGGAACTCAGGTGTGAGGAATCATGCTGCTCAGCTGGCAATAATCAAGCAGCTGAGCAGGCAGGAATTACGCAGCACAGCTGGCAATTGTCAAGCAGATGACAGGCAGGAATCATGCAGCTCAGCTGGCAATTGTCAAGCAGATGAGCAGACAGTAATCACGCAGCTCAGCAGGCCAGATCACGTGACTGAGCATGCACTGTTCACGTGGCTGATCATACACTGATCACGTGATGATCATGCACTGATCACTTGGATATCATGCACTGATCACGTGGCTGATCATACACTGTTCACGTGTCTGACCATGCACTGATCACGTGGCTGATCATACACTGCTCACGTAACTGATCATGCACTGATCACGTGGCTGATCATGCACTGTTCACGTGGCTGATCACACACCTGTCACGTGACATATCATGCACTGATCACGTGGCACTCATGCACTGATCACGTGGCTGATCATACTCTGCTCACGTAACTGATCATGCACACATCACGTGGCTATCATGCACTGCTCACGTGGCTGTCATGGAATGATCACGTAGCTACCATGTACTGGTCACGTGACTGATCATGCACTGATCACGTAACTGATCATGCACTGATCACGTGACTGATCATGCACTGATCACGTGGCTGATCATGCACTGATCACGTGGCTGATCATGCACTGATCACGTGGCTGATCATGCACTGATCACGTGACTGATCATGCACTGATCACGTGACTGATCATGCACTGATCACGTGGCTATCATGCACTGATCACGTGGCTGATCATGCATGATCACGCAGCTACCATGTACTGATCACGTGACTGATCATGCACTGATCACGTGACTGATCATGCACTGATCACGTGGCTATCATGCACTGATCACGTGGCTGATCATGCACTGATCACGTAGCTACCATGTACTGATCACGTGACTGATCATGCACTGATCACGTGACTGATCATGCACTGATCACGTGGCTATCATGCACTGATCACGTGACTGATCATGCACTGATCACGTGATATCATGCACTGATCACATGACTGATCATGCACTGATCACGTGGCTGATCATGCACTGATCACGTGACTGATCATGCACTGATCACGTGGCTATCATGCACTGATCACGTGGCTGATCATGCACTGATCACGTGGCTGATCATGCACTGATCACGTGGCTATCATGCACTGATCACGTGGCACTCATGCACTGATCACGTGGCTGATCATACACTGATCACGTAACTCATGCACTGATCACGTGGCTATCATGCACTGATCACGTGGCTGTCATGCAATGATCACGTAGCAACCATATACTGGCACGTGACTGATCATGCACTGATCACGTAACTGATCATGCACTGATCACGTGACTGATCATGCACTGATCACGTGACTGATCATGCACTGATCACGTGGCTATCATGCACTGCTCACGTGGCTGATCATGCAACGATCACGTAGCAACCATGTACTGGTCACGTGACTGATCATGCACTGATCACGTAATTGATCATGCACTGATCACGTGGCTGATCATGCACTGATCACGTGGCTGATCACACATGATCACGTGACTGATCATGCACTGATCACGTGGCTATCATGCACTGATCACGTGACTGATCATGCACTGATCACGTGGATATCATGCACTGATCACGTGGCTGATCACACACTATCACGTGACTGATCATGCACTGATCACGTGGCTATCATGCACTGATCACGTGGCTATCATGCACTGATCACGTGGCTGATCATGCACTGATCACGTAGCTACCATGCACTGGTCACGTGACTGATCATGCACTGATCACGTAATTGATCATGCACTGATCACGTGGCTGATCATGCACTGATCACGTGGCTGATCATGCACTGATCACGTGACTGATCATGCACTGATCACGTGGCTATCATGCACTGATCACGTGGCTGATCATGCACTGATCACGTGGCTGATCATGCACTGATCACGTGGCTGATCATGCACTGATCACGTGACTGATCATGCACTGATCACGTGACTGATCATGCACTGATCACGTGGCTATCATGCACTGATCACGTGGCTGATCATGCACTGATCACGCAGCTACCATGTACTGATCACGTGACTGATCATGCACTGATCACGTGACTGATCATGCACTGATCACGTGGCTATCATGCACTGATCACGTGGCTGATCATGCACTGATCACGTAGCTATCATGCACTGATCACGTGACTGATCATGCACTGATCACGTGACTGATCATGCACT
Source organism: Bos javanicus (assembly GCF_032452875.1). Taxonomy (NCBI): domain Eukaryota; kingdom Metazoa; phylum Chordata; class Mammalia; order Artiodactyla; family Bovidae; genus Bos; species Bos javanicus. The sequence goes on from NW_026893772.1 coordinate 280,107, forward strand.
GATCACGTGACTGATCATGCACTGATCACGTGGCTGATCATGCACTGATCACGTGGCTGATCATGCACTGATCACGTGACTGATCATGCACTGATCACGTGACTGATCATGCACTGATCACGTGGCTATCATGCACTGATCACGTGGCTGATCATGCACTGATCACGTAACTGATCATGCACTGATCACATGACTGATCATGCACTGATCACGTGACTGATCATGCACTGATCACGTGGCTATCATGCACTACTCACGTGGCTGATCATGCAATGATCATGTAGCTACCATGTACTGGTCACGTGACTGATCATACACCCATCACGTGACTGATCATGCACTGATCACGTGGCTGATCATGCACTGATCACCTGACTGATCATGCACTGATCACGTGACTGATCATGCACTGATCACATGGCTATCATGAACTGATCACGTGGCTGATCATGCACTGATCACGTGGCTGATCATGCACTGATACCGTGACTGAGCATGGACTGATCACATGACTATCATGTAGTGATCACGTGACTTAATGGCGCTGATCATGTGACTGATCATGCGCTGATCATGTTTGCTATCATACACTGATCATGTGCCTCTGGAGGCAATAAACAAAGAGCTGAGTAGGCACGAATCAAACAGTCAGCAGGCAATAATCATGGAACTCAGGTGTGAGGAATCATGCTGCTCAGCTGGCAATAATCAAGCAGCTGAGCAGGCAGGAATTACGCAGCACAGCTGGCAATTGTCAAGCAGATGACAGGCAGGAATCGTGCAGCTCAGCTGGCAATTGTCAAGCAGATGAGCAGACAGTAATCACGCAGCTCAGCAGGCCAGATCACGTGACTGAGCATGCACTGTTCACGTGGCTGATCATACACTGATCACGTGATGATCATGCACTGATCACTTGGATATCATGCACTGATCACGTGGCTGATCATACACTGTTCACGTGTCTGACCATGCACTGATCACGTGGCTGATCATACACTGCTCACGTAACTGATCATGCACTGATCACGTGGCTGAACATGCACTGATCACGTGGCTGATCACACACCTGTCACGTGACATATCATGCACTGATCACGTGGCACTCATGCACTGATCACGTGGCTGATCATACTCTGCTCACGTAACTGATCATGCACACATCACGTGGCTATCATGCACTGCTCACGTGGCTGTCATGGAATGATCACGTAGCTACCATGTACTGGTCACGTGACTGATCATGCACTGATCACGTAATTGATCATGCACTGATCACGTGGCTGATCATGCACTGATCACGTGGCTGATCATGCACTGATCACGTGGCTGATCATGCACTGATCACGTGGCTGATCATGCACTGATCACGTGACTGATCATGCACTGATCACGTGACTGATCATGCACTGATCACGTGGCTATCATGCACTGATCACGTGGCTGATCATGCATGATCACGCAGCTATCATGTACTGATCACATGACTGATCATGCACTGATCACGTGACTGATCATGCACTGATCACGTGGCTATCATGCACTGATCACGTGGCTGATCATGCACTGATCACGTAGCTACCATGTACTGGTCACGTGACTGATCATGCACTGATCACGTGACTGATCATGCACTGATCACGTGGCTATCATGCACTGATCACGTGACTGATCATGCACTGATCACGTGATATCATGCACTGATCACATGACTGATCATGCACTGATCACGTGGCTGATCATGCACTGATCACGTGACTGATCATGCACTGATCACGTGGCTATCATGCACTGATCACGTGGCTGATCATGCACTGATCACGTGGCTGATCATGCACTGATCACGTGGCTATCATGCACTGATCACGTGGCACTCATGCACTGATCACGTGGCTGATCATACACTGATCACGTAACTCATGCACTGATCACGTGGCTATCATGCACTGATCACGTGGCTGTCATGCAATGATCACGTAGCAACCATATACTGGCACGTGACTGATCATGCACTGATCACGTAAATGATCATGCACTGATCACGTGACTGATCATGCACTGATCACGTGACTGATCATGCACTGATCACGTGGCTATCATGCACTGATCACGTGGCTGATCATGCACGATCACGTAGCAACCATGTACTGATCACGTGACTGATCATGCACTGATCACGTAATTGATCATGCACTGATCACGTGGCTGATCATGCACTGATCACGTGGCTGATCACACATGATCACGTGACTGATCATGCACTGATCACGTGGCTATCATGCACTGATCACGTGACTGTCATGCACTGATCACGTGGATATCATGCACTGATCACGTGGCTGATCACACACGTATCACATGACTGATCATGCACTGATCACGTGGCTATCATGCACTGATCACGTGGCTATCATGCACTGATCACGTGGCTGATCATGCAATGATCACGTAGCTATCATGCACTGATCACGTGACTGATCATGCACTGATCACGTAATTGATCATGCACTGATCACGTGGCTGATCATGCACTGATCACGTGGCTGATCATACACTGATCACGTGACTGATCATGCACTGATCACGTGGCTATCATGCACTGATCACGTGGCTGATCATGCACTGATCACGTGGCTGATCATGCACTGATCACGTGGCTGATCATGCACTGATCACGTGACTGATCATGCACTGATCACGTGGCTGATCATGCACTGATCACGTGGCTATCATGCACTGATCACGTGGCTGTCATGCAATGATCACGTAGCAACCATATACTGGTCACGTGACTGATCATGCACTGATCACGTAAATGATCATGCACTGATCACGTGACTGATCATGCACTGATCACGTGACTGATCATGCACTGATCACGTGGCTATCATGCACTGCTCACGTGGCTGATCATGCACTGATCACGTAGCAACCATGCACTGGTCACGTGACTGATCATGCACTGATCACGTAATTGATCATGCACTGATCACGTGGCTGATCATGCACTGATCACGTGGCTGATCACACATGATCACGTGACTGATCATGCACTGATCACGTGGCTATCATGCACTGATCACGTGGCTATCATGCACTGATCACGTGGCTATCATGCACTGATCACGTGGCTGATCATGCACTGATCACGTGGCTGATCATGCACTGATCACGTGACTGATCATGCACTGATCACGTGGCTATCATGCACTGATCACGTGGCTGTCATGCACTGATCACGTAGCTACCATGCACTGATCACGTGACTGATCATGCACTGATCACGTGGCTGATCATGCACTGATCACGTGACTGATCATGCACTGATCACGTGACTGATCATGCACTGATCACGTGGCTATCATGCACTGCTCACGTGGCTGATCATGCACTGATCACGTAGCTACCATGTACTGGTCACGTGACTGATCATGCACTGATCACGTGACTGATCATGCACTGATCACGTGGCTATCATGCACTACTCACGTGGCTGATCATGCAATGATCATGTAGCTACCATGTACAGGTCACGTGAATGATCATACACCCATCAGGTGACTGATCATGCACTGATCACGTGGCTATCATGCACTGATCACGAGACTGATCATGCACTGATCACGTCTATATCATGCACTGATCACATGACTGCCCATGCACTGATCACGTGGATGATCATACACTAATCTTGTGACAGATCATGCACTGATCACGTGGCTGATCATGCACTGATACCGTGACTGAGCATGGACTGATCACATGACTATCATGTAGTGATCACGTGACTTAATGGCGCTGATCATGTGACTGATCATGCGCTGATCATGTTTGCTATCATACACTGATCATGTGCCTCTGGAGGCAATAAACAAAGAGCTGAGTAGGCACGAATCAAACAGTCAGCAGGCAATAATCATGGAACTCAGGTGTGAGGAATCATGCTGCTCAGCTGGCAATAATCAAGCAGCTGAGCAGGCAGGAATTACGCAGCACAGCTGGCAATTGTCAAGCAGATGACAGGCAGGAATCGTGCAGCTCAGCTGGCAATTGTCAAGCAGATGAGCAGACAGTAATCACGCAGCTCAGCAGGCCCAGATCACGTGACTGAGCATGCACTGTTCACGTGGCTGATCATACACTGATCACGTGATGATCATGCACTGATCACTTGGATATCATGCACTGATCACGTGGCTGATCATACACTGTTCACGTGTCTGACCATGCACTGATCACGTGGCTGATCATACACTGCTCACGTAACTGATCATGCACTGATCACGTGGCTATCATGCACTGATCACGTGGCTGATCATGCACTGTTCACGTCTATATCATGCACTGATCACGTGACTGATCATGCACTGATCACGTGGCTGATCATACACTGCTCACGTGACTGATCATGCACTGATCACGTGGCTATCATGCACTGATCACGTGGCTGATCATGCACTGATCACGTGACTGATCATGCACTGATCACGTGGCTGATCATGCACTGATCACGTGACTGATCATGCACTGATCACGTGACTGATCATGCACTGATCACGTGGCTATCATGCACTGCTCACGTGGCTGATCATGCATGATCACGTAGCTACCATGTACTGGTCACGTGACTGATCATGCACTGATCACGTGGCTATCATGCACTGATCACGTGGCTGATCATGCACTGATCACGTGGCTGATCATGCACTATCACGTGACTGATCATGCACTGATCACGTGACTGATCATGCACTGATCACGTGGCTATCATGCACTGATCACGTGGCTGATCATGCACTGATCACGTAGCTACATGTACTGGTCACGTGACTGATCATGCACTGATCACGTGACTGATCATGCACTGATCACGTGGCTGATCATGCACTGATCACGTGGCTGATCATGCACTGATCACGTGACTGATCATGCACTGATCACGTGGCTATCATGCACTGATCACGTGGCTGATCATGCACTGATCACGTGGCTATCATGCACTGATCACGTGGCTGATCATGCACTGATCACGTAGCTATCATGCACTGATCACGTGACTGATCATGCACTGATCACGTGACTGATCATGCACTGATCACGTGGCTGATCATGCACTGATCACGTGGCTGATCATGCACTGATCACGTGACTGATCATGCACTGATCACGTGGCTATCATGCACTGATCACGTGGCTGATCATGCACTGATCACGTGACTGATCATGCACTGATCACATGACTGATCATGCACTGATCACGTGACTGATCATGCACTGATCACGTGGCTATCATGCACTACTCACGTGGCTGATCATGCAATGATCATGTAGCTACCATGTACTGGTCACGTGACTGATCATACACCCATCAGGTGACTGATCATGCACTGATCACGTGGCTGATCATGCACTGATCACCTGACTGATCATGCACTGATCACGTGACTGATCATGCACTGATCACATGGCTATCATGAACTGATCACGTGGCTGATCATGCACTGATCACGTGGCTGATCATGCACTGATACCGTGACTGAGCATGGACTGATCACATGACTATCATGTAGTGATCACGTGACTTAATGGCGCTGATCATGTGACTGATCATGCGCTGATCATGTTTGCTATCATACACTGATCATGTGCCTCTGGAGGCAATAAACAAAGAGCTGAGTAGGCACGAATCAAACAGTCAGCAGGCAATAATCATGGAACTCAGGTGTGAGGAATCATGCTGCTCAGCTGGCAATAATCAAGCAGCTGAGCAGGCAGGAATTACGCAGCACAGCTGGCAATTGTCAAGCAGATGACAGGCAGGAATCGTGCAGCTCAGCTGGCAATTGTCAAGCAGATGAGCAGACAGTAATCACGCAGCTCAGCAGGCCCTGATCACGTGACTGAGCATGCACTGTTCACGTGGCTGATCATACACTGATCACGTGATGATCATGCACTGATCACGTGGCTGATCATACACTGTTCACGTGTCTGACCATGCACTGATCACGTGGCTGATCATACACTGCTCACGTAACTGATCATGCACTGATCACGTGGCTATCATGCACTGATCACGTGGCTGAACATGCACTGTTCACGTGGCTGATCACACACCTGTCACGTGACATATCATGCACTGATCACGTGGCTGATCATACACTGCTCACGTAACTGATCATGCACACATCACGTGGCTATCATGCACTGCTCACGTGGCTCGTCATGGAATGATCACGTAGCTACCATATACTGGTCACGTGACTGATCATGCACAGATCACGTAAATGATCATGCACTGTTCACGTGACTGATCATGTACTGATCACGTGACTGATCATGCACTGATCACGTGGCTATCATGCTCTGCTCACGTGGCTGATCATGCAAGATCACGTAGCAACCATGTACTGGTCACGTGACTGATCATGCACTGATCACGTAATTGATCCTGCACTGATCACGTGGCTCATCATGCACTGATCACGTGGCTGATCACACATGTATCACGTGACTGATCATGCACTGATCACGTGGCTCTCATGCACTGATCACGTGGCTATCATGCACTGATCACGTGGCTATCATGCACTGATCACGTGGCTGATCATGCACTGATCACGTAGCTATCATGCACTGATCACGTGACTGATCATGCACTGATCACGTGGCTGATCATGCACTGATCACGTGGCTGATCATGCACTGATCACGTGGCTGATCATGCACTGATCACGTGACTGATCATGCACTGATCACGTGGCTATCATGCACTGATCACGTGGCTATCATGCACTGATCACGTGGCTATCATGCACTGATCACGTGGCTGATCACACATGATCACGTGACTGATCATGCACTGATCACGTGGCTATCATGCACTGATCACGTGGCTGATCATGCACTGATCACGTGACTGATCATGCACTGATCACGTGATGATCATGCACTGATCACGTGGCTATCATGCACTGATCACGTGGCTGATCATGCACTGATCACGTGGCTGATCATGCACTGATCACGTGATGATCATGCACTGATCACGTGGATATCATGCACTGATCACGTGGCTGATCATGCACTGATCACGTGACTGATCATGCACTGATCACGTGGCTGATCATGCACTGATCACGTGACTGATCATGCACTGATCACGTGGCTATCATGCACTGATCACGTGGCTGATCATGCACTGATCACGTGGCTGATCACACACTGTCACGTGACTATCATGCACTGATCACGTGGCACTCATGCACTGATCACGTGGCTGATCATACACTGATCACGTAACTCATGCACTGATCACGTGGCTATCATGCACTGATCACGTGGCTGTCATGCAATGATCACGTAGCTATCATATACTGGTCACGTGACTGATCATGCACTGATCACGTAAATGATCATGCACTGATCACGTGACTGATCATGCACTGATCACGTGACTGATCATGCACTGATCACGTGGCTATCATGCACTGATCACGTGGCTGATCATGCACTGATCACGTAGCAATCATGCACTGATCACGTGACTGATCATGCACTGATCACGTGGCTGATCATGCACTGATCACGTGGCTGATCATGCACTGATCACGTGGCTGATCATGCACTGATCACGTGGCTGATCATGCACTGATCACGTGACTGATCATGCACTGATCACGTGGCTGATCATGCACTGATCACGTGGCTATCATGCACTGATCACGTGGCTGATCATGCATGATCACGCAGCTATCATGCACTGATCACGTGACTGATCATGCACTGATCACGTGACTGATCATGCACTGATCACGTGGCTGATCATGCACTGATCACGTGGCTGATCACACATGATCACGTGACTGATCATGCACTGATCACGTGGCTGATCATGCACTGATCACGTGACTGATCATGCACTGATCACGTGACTGATCATGCACTGATCACGTGGCTATCATGCACTGATCACGTGGCTGATCATGCACTGATCACGTGGCAACCATGTACTGATCACGTGACTGATCATGCACTGATCACGTAATTGATCATGCACTGATCACGTGGCTGATCATGCACTGATCACGTGGCTGATCACACATGATCACGTGACTGATCATGCACTGATCACGTGACTGATCATGCACTGATCACGTGACTGATCATGCACTGATCACGTGACTGATCATGCACTGATCACGTGGCTATCATGCACTGATCACGTGGCTGATCATGCACTGATCACGTGGCTATCATGCACTGATCACGTGGCTGATCATGCACTGATCACGTGGCTGATCACACATGATCACGTGACTGATCATGCACTGATCACGTGGCTGATCATGCACTGATCACGTGGCTGATCATGCACTGATCACGTGGCTATCATGCACTGATCACGTGGCTGATCATGCACTGATCACGTGACTGATCATGCACTGATCACGTGGCTATCATGCACTGATCACGTGGCTATCATGCACTGATCACGTGGCTGATCATGCACTGATCACGTAGCTACCATGCACTGGTCACGTGACTGATCATGCACTGATCACGTAATTGATCATGCACTGATCACGTGGCTGATCATGCACTGATCACGTGGCTGATCACACATGATCACGTGACTGATCATGCACTGATCACGTGGCTATCATGCACTGATCACGTGGCTGATCATGCACTGATCACGTGGCTATCATGCACTGATCACGTGGCTGATCATGCACTATCACGTGACTGATCATGCACTGATCACGTGGCTATCATGCACTGATCACGTGGCTATCATGCACTGATCACGTGGCTGATCATGCAATGATCACGTAGCTACCATGTACTGGTCACGTGACTGATCATGCACTGATCACGTAATTGATCATGCACTGATCACGTGGCTGATCATGCACTGATCACGTGGCTGATCATGCACTGATCACGTGACTGATCATGCACTGATCACGTGACTGATCATGCACTGATCACGTGGCTATCATGCACTGATCACGTGGCTGATCATGCACTGATCACGTGACTGATCATGCACTGATCACGTGGCTGATCATGCACTGATCACGTGACTGATCATGCACTGATCACGTGGCTGATCATGCACTGATCACGTGGCTATCATGCACTGATCACGTGGCTGATCATGCACTGATCACGTGACTGATCATGCACTGATCACGTGGCTGATCATGCACTGATCACGTGGCTGATCACACTGATCACGTGACTGATCATGCACTGATCACGTGACTGATCATGCACTGATCACGTGGCTGATCATGCACTGATCACGTGGCTGATCATGCACTGATCACGTGGCTGATCATGCACTGATCACGTGACTGATCATGCACTGATCACGTGACTGATCATGCACTGATCACGTGGCTATCATGCACTGATCACGTGGCTGATCATGCACTGATCACGTGGCTGATCATGCACTGATCACGTGGCTGATCATGCACTGATCACGTGACTGATCATGCACTGATCACGTGGCTGATCATGCACTGATCACGTGGCTATCATGCACTGATCACGTGGCTGATCATGCACTGATCACGTGGCTATCATGCACTGATCACGTGACTGATCATGCACTGATCACGTGATTGATCATGCACTGATCACGTGGCTGATCATGCACTGATCACGTGACTGATCATGCACTGATCACGTGACTGATCATGCACTGATCACGTGGCTATCATGCACTGATCACGTGGCTGATCATGCATGATCACGCAGCTACCATGTACTGGTCACGTGACTGATCATGCACTGATCACGTGACTGATCATGCACTGATCACGTGGCTATCATGCACTATCACGTGGCTGATCATGCAATGATCATGTAGCTACCATGTACTGGTCACGTGAATGATCATACACTGATCACGTGACTGATCATGCACTGATCACGTGGCTATCATGCACTGATCACGTGACTGATCATGCACTGATCACGTCTATATCATGCACTGATCACATGACTGATCATGCACTGATCACGTGGATGATCATGCACTGATCACGTGACTGATCATGCACTGATCACGTGGCTGATCATGCACTGATCACGTGACTGTCATGCACTGATCACGTGGCTATCATGCACTGATCACGTGGCTGATCATGCACTGATCACGTGCTATCATGCACTGATCACGTGACTGATCATGCACTGATCACGTGGCTATCATGCACTGATCACGTGGCTGATCATGCACGATCACGTAGCAATCATGCACTGATCACGTGACTGATCATGCACTGATCACGTAATTGATCATGCACTGATCACGTGGCTGATCATGCACTGATCACGTGGCTGATCACACATGATCACGTGACTGATCATGCACTGATCACGTGGCTGATCATGCACTGATCACGTGGCTATCATGCACTGATCACGTGGCTGATCATGCACTGATCACGTGGCTATCATGCACTGATCACGTGACTGATCATGCACTGATCACGTGATTGATCATGCACTGATCACGTGGCTGATCATGCACTGATCACGTGGCTGATCATACACTGATCACGTGACTGATCATGCACTGATCACGTGGCTATCATGCACTGATCACGTGGCTGATCATGCACTGATCACGTGGCTATCATGCACTGATCACGTGACTGATCATGCACTGATCACGTAACTGATCATGCACTGATCACGTGGCTGATCATGCACTGATCACGTGACTGATCATGCACTGATCACGTGGCTGATCATGCACTGATCACGTGGCTGATCATGCATGATCACGCAGCTATCATGCACTGATCACGTGACTGATCATGCACTGATCACGTGACTGATCATGCACTGATCACGTGACTGATCATGCACTGATCACGTGGCTGATCATGCACTGATCACGTGACTGATCATGCACTGATCACGTGACTGATCATGCACTGATCACGTGGCTATCATGCACTGATCACGTGGCTGATCATGCACTGATCACGCAGCTATCATGCACTGATCACGTGACTGATCATGCACTGATCACGTGACTGATCATGCACTGATCACGTGGCTATCATGCACTGATCACGTGGCTGATCATGCACTGATCACGTGCCTGATCATGCACTGATCACGTGACTGATCATGCACTGATCACGTGACTGATCATGCACTGATCACGTGGCTATCATGCACTGATCACGTGGCTGATCATGCAATGATCACGTAGCTACCATGTACTGGTCACGTGACTGATCATGCACTGATCACGTGACGATCATGCACTGATCACGTGGCTATCATGCACTGATCACGTGGCTGATCATGCACTGATCACGTGCCTGATCATGCACTGATCACGTGACTGATCATGCACTGATCACGTGGCTATCATGCACTGATCACGTGGCTGATCATGCACTGATCACGTGGCTGATCATGCACTGATCACGTGGCTGATCACACTGATCACGTGACTATCATGCACTGATCACGTGGCTGATCATGCACTGATCACGTGACTGATCATGCACTGATCACGTGGCTATCATGCACTGATCACGTGGCTGTCATGCACTGATCACGTAGCTATCATGCACTGATCACGTGACTGATCATGCACTGATCACGTGGCTATCATGCACTGATCACGTGGCTGATCATGCACTGATCACGTAGCTACCATGCACTGATCACGTGACTGATCATGCACTGATCACGTAACTGATCATGCACTGATCACGTGGCTGATCATGCACTGATCACGTGGCTGATCACACATGATCACGTGACTGATCATGCACTGATCACGTGGCTATCATGCACTGATCACGTGGCTGATCATGCACTGATCACGTGGCTGATCATGCACTGATCACGTGGCTATCATGCACTGATCACGTGACTGATCATGCACTGATCACGTGATTGATCATGCACTGATCACGTGGCTGATCATGCACTGATCACGTGACTGATCATGCACTGATCACGTGACTGATCATGCACTGATCACGTGGCTATCATGCACTGCTCACGTGGCTGATCATGCACGATCACGTAGCAACCATGTACTGGTCACGTGACTGATCATGCACTGATCACGTAATTGATCATGCACTGATCACGTGGCTGATCATGCACTGATCACGTGGCTGATCACACATGATCACGTGACTGATCATGCACTGATCACGTGGCTCTCATGCACTGATCACGTGGCTGTCATGCACTGATCACGTGGATATCATGCACTGATCACGTGGCTGATCACACACTATCACGTGACTGATCATGCACTGATCACGTGGCTGATCATGCACTGATCACGTGGCTATCATGCACTGATCACGTGGCTGATCATGCAATGATCACGTAGCTACCATGTACTGGTCACGTGACTGATCATGCACTGATCACGTAATTGATCATGCACTGATCACGTGGCTGATCATGCACTGATCACGTGGCTGATCATGCACTGATCACGTGACTGATCATGCACTGATCACGTGACTGATCATGCACTGATCACGTGACTATCATGCACTGATCACGTGGCTGATCATGCACTGATCACGTGCCTGATCATGCACTGATCACGTGGCTGATCATGCACTGATCACGTGACTGATCATGCACTGATCACGTGACTGATCATGCACTGATCACGTGGCTATCATGCACTGATCACGTGGCTGATCATGCGATGATCACGCAGATACCATGTACTGGTCACATGACTGATCATGCACTGATCACGTGACTGATCATGCACTGATCACGTGGCTATCATGCACTACTCACGTGGCTGATCATGCAATGATCATGTAGCTACCATGTACAGGTCACGTGACTGATCATACACCCATCACGTGACTGATCATGCACTGATCACGTGGCTATCATGCACTGATCACGTGACTGATCATGCACTGATCACGTCTATATCATGCACTGATCACATGACTGATCATGCACTGATCACGTGGCTGATCATACACTGATCACGTGACTGATCATGCACTGATCACGTGGCTGATCATGCACTGATCACGTGACTGATCATGCACTGATCACGTGGCTATCATGCACTGATCACGTGGCTGATCATGCACTGATCACGTGGCTGATCATGCACTGATCACGTGACTATCATGCACTGATCACGTGGCACTCATGCACTGATCACGTGGCTGATCATACACTGATCACGTAACTCATGCACACATCACGTGGCTATCATGCACTGCTCACGTGGCTGTCATGCAATGATCACGTAGCAACCATATACTGGTCACGTGACTGATCATGCAAGATCACGTAAATGATCATGCACTGATCACGTGACTGATCATGCACTGATCACGTGACTGATCATGCACTGATCACGTGGCTGATCACACATGATCACGTGACTGATCATGCACTGATCACGTGGCTGATCATGCACTGATCACGTGGCTGATCATGCACTGATCACGTGGATATCATGCACTGATCACGTGGCTGATCACACACTGATCACGTGACTGATCATGCACTGATCACGTGGCTATCATGCACTGATCACGTGGCTATCATGCACTGATCACGTGGCTGATCATGCACTGATCACGTAGCTACCATGCACTGATCACGTGACTGATCATGCACTGATCACGTAATTGATCATGCACTGATCACGTGGCTGATCATGCACTGATCACGTGGCTGATCATACACTGATCACGTGACTGATCATGCACTGATCACGTGACTGATCATGCACTGATCACGTGGCTATCATGCACTGATCACGTGGCTGACATACACTGATCACGTGACTGATCATGCACTGATCACGTGGCTGATCATGCACTGATCACGTGACTGATCATGCACTGATCACGTGACTGATCATGCACTGATCACGTGGCTATCATGCACTGCTCACGTGGCTGATCATGCCATGATCACGCAGCTACCATGTACTGGTCACATGACTGATCATGCACTGATCACGTGACTGATCATGCACTGATCACGTGGCTATCATGCACTATCACGTGGCTGATCATGCAATGATCATGTAGCTACCATGTACAGGTCACGTGAATGATCATACACTGATCACGTGACTGATCATGCACTGATCACGTGGCTATCATGCACTGATCACGTGACTGATCATGCACTGATCACGTCTATATCATGCACTGATCACGTGACTCCCATGCACTGATCACGTGGATGATCATACACTGATCACGTGACTGATCATGCACTGATCACGTGGCTGATCATGCACTGATCACGTGACTGATCATGCACTGATCACATGACTATCATGCACTGATCACGTGACTTCATGCACTGATCATGTGACTGATCATGCACTGATCACGTGGCTATCATGCACTGATCACGTGGCTGATCATGCACTGATCACGTGACTGATCATGCACTGATCACGTGGCTGATCATGCACTGATCACGTGACTGATCATGCACTGATCACGTGGCTATCATGCACTGATCACGTGGCTATCATGCACTGATCACGTGGCTGATCATGCACTGATCACGTAGCTATCATGCACTGATCACGTGACTGATCATGCACTGATCACGTGACTGATCATGCACTGATCACGTGGCTGATCATGCACTGATCACGTGGCTGATCACACTGATCACGTGACTGATCATGCACTGATCACGTGACTGATCATGCACTGATCACGTGGCTATCATGCACTGATCACGTGGCTGATCATGCACTGATCACGTGGCTGATCATACACTGATCACGTGACTGATCATGCACTGATCACGTGACTGATCATGCACTGATCACGTGGCTATCATGCACTGATCACGTGGCTGATCATGCACTGATCACGTGACTGATCATGCACTGATCACGTGGCTGATCATGCACTGATCACGTGACTGATCATGCACTGATCACGTGGCTGATCATGCACTGATCACGTGGCTATCATGCACTGATCACGTGGCTGATCATGCATGATCACGCAGCTACCATGCACTGATCACGTGACTGATCATGCACTGATCACGTGACTGATCATGCACTGATCACGTGGCTATCATGCACTGATCACGTGGCTGATCATGCAATGATCACGTGACTATCATGCACTGATCACGTGACTATCATGCACTGATCACGTGACTGATCATGCACTGATCACGTGGCTGATCATGCACTGATCACGTGACTGATCATGCACTGATCACGTGGCTGATCATGCACTGATCACGTGGCTATCATGCACTGATCACGTGGCTGATCATGCACTGATCACGTAGCTATCATGCACTGATCACGTGACTGATCATGCACTGATCACGTAATTGATCATGCACTGATCACGTGGCTGATCATGCACTGATCACGTGGCTGATCACACATGATCACGTGACTGATCATGCACTGATCACGTGGCTGATCATGCACTGATCACGTGGCTATCATGCACTGATCACGTGGCTGATCATGCACTGATCACGTAGCTATCATGCACTGATCACGTGACTGATCATGCACTGATCACGTAATTGATCATGCACTGATCACGTGGCTCATCATGCACTGATCACGTGGCTGATCACACATGATCACGTGACTGATCATGCACTGATCACGTGACTGATCATGCACTGATCACGTGGCTATCATGCACTGATCACGTGGATATCATGCACTGATCACGTGGCTGATCACACACTATCACGTGACTGATCATGCACTGATCACGTGGCTATCATGCACTGATCACGTGGCTATCATGCACTGATCACGTGGCTGATCATGCAATGATCACGTAGCTACCATGCACTGGTCACGTGACTGATCATGCACTGATCACGTGACTGATCATGCACTGATCACGTGACTGATCATGCACTGATCACGTGACTGATCATGCACTGATCACGTGACTGATCATGCACTGATCACGTGGCTATCATGCACTGATCACGTGGCTGATCATGCACTGATCACGCAGCTACCATGCACTGATCACGTGACTGATCATGCACTGATCACATGACTGATCATGCACTGATCACGTGGCTTATCATGCACTGATCATGTGACTGATCATGCACTGATCATGTTTGCTATCATACACTGATCATGTGCCTCTGGAGGCAATGAACAAAGAGCTGAGTAGGCACGAATCAGTCAGCAGGCAATAATCATGGAACTCAGCTGTGAGAAATCATGCTGCTCAGCTGGCAATAATCAAGCAGCTGAGCAGGCAGGAATTACGCAGCACAGCTGGCAATTGTCAAGCAGATGACAGGCAGGAATCGTGCAGCTCAGCTGGCAATTGTCAAGCAGATGAGCAGACAGTAATCACGCAGCTCAGCAGGCCCTGATCACGTGACTGAGCATGCACTGTTCACGTGGCTGATCACACACTGATCACGTGACTGATCATGCACTGATCACGTGACTGATCATGCACTGATCACGTGGCTATCATGCACTGATCACGTGGCTGATCATACACTGATCACGGGACTGATCATGCACTGATCACGGCGCTATCATGCACTGATCACATGACTGACATGCACTGATCACGTGGCTGATCATGCACTGATCACGTGACTGATCATGCACTGATCACGTGACTGATCATGCACTGATCACGTGGCTGATCATGCACTGATCACGTGGCTATCATGCACTGATCACGTGGCTGATCATGCAATGATCACGTAGCTACCATGTACTGGTCACGTGACTGATCATGCACTGATCACGTAATTGATCATGCACTGATCACGTGGCTGATCATGCACTGATCACGTGGCTGATCATGCACTGATCACGTGACTGATCATGCACTGATCACGTGACTGATCATGCACTGATCACGTGGCTATCATGCACTGATCACGTGGCTGACATACACTGATCACGTGCCTGATCATGCACTGATCACGTGGCTGATCATGCACTGATCACGTGACTGATCATGCACTGATCACGTGTCTGATCATGCACTGATCACGTGGCTATCATGCACTGCTCACGTGGCTGATCATGCATGATCACGCAGCTACCATGTACTGGTCACATGACTGATCATGCACTGATCACGTGACTGATCATGCAGTGATCACGTGGCTATCATGCACTACTCACGTGGCTGATCATGCAATGATCATGTAGCTACCATGTACAGGTCACGTGAATGATCATACACCCATCAGGTGACTGATCATGCACTGATCACGTGGCTATCATGCACTGATCACGAGACTGATCATGCACTGATCACGTCTATATCATGCACTGATCACATGACTGCCCATGCACTGATCACGTGGATGATCATACACTAATCATGTGACAGATCATGCACTGATCACGTGGCTGATCATGCACTGATACCGTGACTGAGCATGGACTGATCACATGACTATCATGTAGTGATCACGTGACTTAATGGCGCTGATCATGTGACTGATCATGCGCTGATCATGTTTGCTATCATACACTGATCATGTGCCTCTGGAGGCAATAAACAAAGAGCTGAGTAGGCACGAATCAAACAGTCAGCAGGCAATAATCATGGAACTCAGCTGTGAGGAATCATGCTGCTCAGCTGGCAATAATCAAGCAGCTGAGCAGGCAGGAATTACGCAGCACAGCTGGCAATTGTCAAGCAGATGACAGGCAGGAATCGTGCAGCTCAGCTGGCAATTGTCAAGCAGATGAGCAGACAGTAATCACGCAGCTCAGCAGGCCAGATCACGTGACTGAGCATGCACTGTTCACGTGGCTGATCATACACTGATCACGTGATTGATCATGCACTGATCACTTGGATATCATGCACTGATCACGTGGCTGATCATACACTGTTCACGTGTCTGACCATGCACTGATCACGTGGCTGATCATACACTGCTCACGTAACTGATCATGCACTGATCACGTGGCTATCATGCACTGATCACGTGGCTGTCATGCACTGATCACGTGGCTGATCATACACTGGTCACGTGACTGATCATGCACTGATCACGTAAATGATCATGCACTGATCACGTGACTGATCATGCACTGATCACGTGACTGATCATGCACTGATCACGTGGCTATCATGCACTGCTCACGTGGCTGATCATGCAATGATCACGTAGCAACCATGTACTGGTCACGTGACTGATCATGCACTGATCACGTAATTGATCATGCACTGATCACGTGACTGATCATGCACTGATCACGTGGCTGATCACACACGATCACGTGACTGATCATGCACTGATCACGTGGCTATCATGCACTGATCACGTGGCTATCATGCACTGATCACGTGACTATCATGCACTGATCACGTGGCTGATCACACACTATCACGTGACTGATCATGCACTGATCACGTGGCTATCATGCACTGATCACGTGGCTGATCATGCACTGATCACGTGCTACCATGCACTGATCACGTGACTGATCATGCACTGATCACGTAATTGATCATGCACTGATCACGTGGCTGATCATGCACTGATCACGTGGCTATCATGCACTGATCACGTGGCTGATCATGCACTGATCACGCAGCTATCATGCACTGATCACGTGACTGATCATGCACTGATCACGTGGCTGATCATGCACTGATCACGTGACTGATCATGCACTGATCACGTGACTGATCATGCACTGATCACGTGGCTATCATGCACTGATCACGTGGCTGATCATGCACTGATCACGTACCTGATCATGCACTGATCACATGACTGATCATGCACTGATCACGTGACTGATCATGCACTGATCACGTGGCTATCATGCACTACTCACGTGGCTGATCATGCAATGATCATGTAGCTACCATGTACTGGTCACGTGACTGATCATGCACTGATCACGTGACTGATCATGCACTGATCACGTGGCTATCATGCACTGATCACGTGGCTGATCATGCACTGATCACGGCCTGATCATGCACTGATCACGTGACTGATCATGCACTGATCACGTGGCTATCATGCACTGATCACGTGGCTGATCATGCACTGATCACGTGGCTATCATGCACTGATCACGTGGCTATCATGCACTGATCACGTGGCTGATCATGCACTGATACCGTGACTGAGCATGGACTGATCACATGACTATCATGTAGTGATCACGTGACTTAATGGCGCTGATCATGTGACTGATCATGCGCTGATCATGTTTGCTATCATACACTGATCATGTGCCTCTGGAGGCAATAAACAAAGAGCTGAGTAGGCACGAATCAAACAGTCAGCAGGCAATAATCATGGAACTCAGCTGTGAGGAATCATGCTGCTCAGCTGGCAATAATCAAGCAGCTGAGCAGGCAGGAATTACGCAGCACAGCTGGCAATTGTCAAGCAGATGACAGGCAGGAATCATGCAGCTCAGCTGGCAATTGTCAAGCAGATGAGCAGACAGTAATCACGCAGCTCAGCAGGCCCTGATCACGTGACTGAGCATGCACTGTTCACGTGGCTGATCATACACTGATCACGTGATTGATCATGCACTGATCACTTGGATATCATGCACTGATCACGTGGCTGATCATACACTGTTCACGTGTCTGACCATGCACTGATCACGTGGCTGATCATACACTGCTCACGTAACTGATCATGCACTGATCACGTGGCTATCATGCACTGATCACGTGGCTGATCATGCACTGATCACGTGGCTGATCATGCACTGATCACGTGGCTGATCATGCACTGATCACGTGACTGATCATGCACTGATCACGTGACTGATCATGCACTGATCACGTGACTGATCATGCACTGATCACGTGGCTGATCATGCACTGATCACGTGGCTATCATG